>NC_056736.1:224407495-224529995 GCF_019279795.1 Protopterus annectens | reverse complement strand
TATATCTAGCCCTTGTGTCACTTATCTCTTAGCAATGGATGTGTGATGACCAATGGTTTGTTTGTTTGTGTCTTTTGGCTTTTCCCGGTTAGGAGTCGCCACAGCGGAACTCTGGTCTGCTAATGATTGGTTGTGGATTTTTACATACCGGGTTACCAGCCCTGATGCACAACCTTCAATGAAGGCATGCCCCATTCACGTATGCCTCCACACAGAAGACGGTCTAGCTGAGAATCAAACAGGACAACGTCTTCCTATGAGGCGACAAGTGTGATGACCAATGGTACTCTTACAAAAAGCAACACATCATGCTAGCTCAACTAGCTATAAATGTTTTATGTTTATGGAGGTTTTCTCTCCAGGCTTCCATTGAAAAGGGGTCTTACATGGCCCACTCATCCTGGTAGACAAATGAAAGCAATAAATAAACAAATAAACAAATAAACCAACATTATGTGGTGATATGTTATCCATTGCCTGTATCCTAGCCATCTTGTCTGCTTAGCAAAGGAAACAGATAAGCTGGAAGCAAACCCACACATTTCCTTTTTTTTTTTCCCCCCAAAATTCTTTATTGCAGTTTTTAAGGTTACAACATATAACACATTTGGCAATACAATACACATACAGCATACAAACAACTATAACAACCTATATACAATATATACAAAGAAGTCACTTCAAAAATCCAATTTTTGTACTAACCACTTATTCTGCAGTGATAAGAAGAATAAAACAGTAACCATTAACTATTTAGGGGGATATTACAAATACGAGGGAAAGATAAACTAAAACCTTTACATAGGGTACATCTATTTGTGATCAGCTTATCAACATAAAGATTCATAAAATGACAATAATAATAAGGTTCTAACTATATCCTTATTGACTTTCTTAAATCTATTGAATATTTCACTACTAAAATTAATATTTTTACATCTTGAGAATGAAATCTAATAGGTATTCCCAGTACTCTTAGTAGTATTTACGTTTCTTAGTAACATATAATAGCTTGTGGGAGGAGATGTATTTGGTTGCGAAATTGCTAAAAACCTTCCCATGAGAGTGGGGTTGTAAGGGTCCAAATTTTTGTAATACAGAATTTGACAAGAGCACATATGGTGATGAGAACATGCTTTAAGACTACTGGAAGATTATTTATATTAATGTGCAGTATAGCCATTTCCCAGGATAAAGTTTTTTTTGGTAGCCCATTTTCTCTAGTCTTGACCTTAATGAACACCATAGGTTATGAACTTTATTACATTCCCACATAACATGGAGAATGTCTGCTGGTTGCTTAGTGCAGTAAGGACATTTGGGTGGGTATTTGTTATTAAATTTATTAATTTTCTGAGGGGTAAAATATGCATTATTGTTAATCATTAATTGTGTGTAAAGCAACTTTTTGAACGGACTGAATTTCGGCATGTTTTCAATGGCATCTTTTTTATCTTGTTCAGTAATTTGTGGGTTTTTCTTTTGCCAGTATGAAGAAAATAATGTACAATTTTGATATTTTATATCAGTTATAAGTTTGTAGACTCTGGAAATTGTTTTCCCCTTGATTACTAGATTTTTTAGAATTAACTGGAATAAATTAGCATCTTGTTTATTAAAATTATCAGGTGGAAATTTGGTGTTTACAAGGAGTGAGTTCATAATATTTACGAATTTCTTTGGGGGATTTAATTTCTCTCGTAATTGTGTTATATCACATTCCTTTCATTTGTAAATTTCCCATACTGTAAGATCTCTTATCAAGGGATAATCCTGCAAGTTTATCAGTTGATTATTTAATAGTAAATTAGGATTAAGGTGCATAGGTTGCAATAGAAGGAGGACATTTAATAATTGTACAGATGAAAATCGCTTTTGAGTAGTTAGAACCATTTGTTTAGTAAGTGGATGTAAGTTCTTAATGTAGATTTTTAAGTTTAGGAATAGGAGAGCCCTAGGATTGCACTCAAGTGTCCATTTGTTCATACCAAATTCTAGACCATAAGGGGGGTCATACATTTGTGTTTGATTCATAATTTAAAATTTGACATAGCCTATATGCATTAATGTAGTACAATTTAAAATCAGGTAACCCTAACCCACCTTTAGATTTAGGAAGTATAAGCTTTTCATATTTGATTTTAGTAGCTTTGGGATACCAAATAAATCTGGATATATTTTTTCCATATCTATAAAAAATTTTGGGGGTATAATTGTAAAGGTAATGTTCATTTGGAAAATAATTCTTGGTAGCAGGTTTATCTTAACAACACTACTTTTTAAAAACAAAGACATATTGATATTTTTCCATCTGTTCATATCATTTTCAATAGTATTCCAGGTGTGAGTTAAATTATTTTTAATAATTTCACTAAAATTAGGTGTATATATTACCCCCAAGTATTTGAGTTGATAAGTTAGCTTAATCTCGCTCTCCGGGAAGTAAAAGTGCATATGTCCAATGGGATTTAGTGGTAGAGATGAGATTTGTTGGGATTTAATTTGTCATTTGAGATCTCTGAGAGTTTGTCAATGGTTGTCAGTATTTTAGGAAGATCTGTTCTGGGGAGTTGTAGGTATATATTTAAGTCATCAGCAAATGCAGAATATATAATTTTAGTATTTAATACTCTTGGAATGTGTAGAAAAGATTTTTGTGATATAAAAAGTAGGGGTTTGGGATATAAATTAAAGAGGTAGGGAGAAAGTGGACACCCTTGTCTTGTCAAACCCACACATTTCTTTCAATTGTAAAGGAGATTGAAAATGTGTCATCGTATTTTTATAACCCTTCTGCACATGGTGCAGAAATGCAAAAAAAGCTATTATGAATTGTTGTTAAGTGGGAAGATCTAATAATTACCACAGAATACTTAGCAGATTTTCCATGTTATTCCTCATTTGCATCTCATAAAACCTTAATTTGCTTATGATTTTCTCAGATTATTTCAAATCAGTACACCTAAGCAATGTTGTGCATGAACTGCAGCTGAGCTGTGCTGTCTGTATTCTTAGATGCAAATGAAAACAGGAATGAGATATCATCCTACTTATGCAGATTGCAAGAGGACACTTAGAAGGTATCAAGATTGTGCTCAATATTAAGTTGTCTGAAAATGCTCCGGTGGCATAGTGGGATAAAACCTTGACTACAGGCCAGCCAACTTGTGTTCAGTTTATGGCATGTGCAGCTGACGGAGCAGCAGGAAAGGGATGTCAGTGTGCCCATACCTGGTAAGAGGGTGTTCACTGATATAGTCTCTAAGGGGACATTGTCCAATGAGGGGAGTTCCCATGGACATAAATAATTATCATGATGGGTGGGGAAGGGGAAGTGTGTAGGCAAGAGGACCCACTGCCCCCAAATGGAAGCATAAATAAGCCAAGCCTCCTGGACATCCTAAGGATCCATGACCAGCCACAGCAAAAATAGGGGGGGTTTTGCAGAGTAGCTTGTAGATCTGACGTGGACATTGGGTACTGATGGCAGGGCTTGTAACAATGAGATTCAAGGGAACCTGAAAAATTAATAAACTTTATGAAACTCCACAGAATTGTAGGGAGAGTCGAGTAACAGCTATCATAATGAAAATAAGTAACATAAACTGAAGAACTGGATTGACCTATAATTGTGTTAAATTCACCAACCTCAAAACCCTCATCATACGTGTGTGTTTTTGAGATAACTGTACTGTACAGTAATTCAAGATTAAGTAAAAGTCACAAACCTCTGTGGGCAAAGACTGAAATATTTATTTATGAGGCAGTTGTTTTACATAAGGTTTGCCTTCTCAAAATCAGGCTTGAGTGTAAATAAGCATCTGAGATACTAGATGATCAGAAAATAGCACTTCAGCATTTCTACTTTATGTCTGAGAAAATAAACATCACAGAAATCAAGCTGTGACATGAATAGGCCATGCAATCAGAGCACAATGTTTCAACAGTGCATTTTTAATTTAATCAAGAAAACACCAGGTCAGCCATGCACAAGTTGTCAATGATTGCACAGTGCAAACATTTGTTTTCATAAGCTCTTGATGCAAAGATTCTGTAATGACAGAAGTCTGTTTTAATTAATGTATCAAGAAAGCAGTAAAGTGGAAAATAAGCACTTAAGCAAGGTAAATACAATTAAGAAAGGGACATAATGTTTAAATGGGATTAGAAATACAGTTTAACTAGTGAAGTTTATTACCTTTAAGAACAAAATTAAGAAGTTGCATCTACACCTGGTGCAATGGCAAAAATCCAGACTGTTTTTAATGTCCAAAATAATCCAACAATCAAAACTGATGTTTTCTTCAACTATGAAAGGTCGCCCACTAGGTATACATAAAAGCATATCTCATGATACTTTTCATGATTTGTTTTCTTACTGCATTAAATGTGTTAAAAAACATATACTACGCATGTGATATGACTAAATATGTATGCTTAATAGGTTCATCCAACCATCCATCCATCCATCCATCCATCCATCCATCCATCCACAACCCCTTTTTCCATTTTTGTACATGGAGTCCAGGTGTCACTTCTATGGTGACAATCATCTGGAGACAATGTTCATACCTCTGGGTGTCTACCACACATACAGCCACACCTGTGCAAATTTAGAGTCCCCATTCTACTGCATACATTTGAAATGTGGAAAGAAAACCCGCACACCCAGAATAAACCCCCACAGATACATGGAGAACATGCAGACCCCACATAGAAGGTACTCTAGTCAGGAGTAGAATTGGAGAACCAGTTGCTGTAAGGTGACAACACAGCCTGCTGCAGCACTGTGTCTGCTTAACTGGTTAGCCCTCAGTTATAGTACAAACTAATTTAGACGTGTGATGATCTTCATACATTGTTGCTTAAGTTACAATGCAGTGGAAGAATTCCAGAACTATGTGACTTAGTTAAAAAAAAAAAAAGAACTATAGTGAGTGAATGTACCAAGTACTCATAAACTCATTAGTAAATACTAGGCAATCAGTCTGCAGACTACTGTATGCCTAGTCAATATCCTGTCAGTGACTAAATGTGAGAATCAAACTGTGTTCTTTGTGTTTGTGAAATAAACACCTTAACCATTATGCTAACCCCAAACAAAATATCTTCATATCCAAAGTTGTTTCACAGGTAAATTCTAGGTTATCAGTTTATAGACTATTACATGTATCTGTATGGTAAAGACATTAACCAAAACATAACACCACCACACCAGGAATAAACTGCATTACTGTCTAATAGCGTAGCTGGACCTCAACACTGATTGAGAAATAAGATAACAGAATGACATTACATGTCCAGGAAAACACTGGCTTTAAAATTTTGACAGGATATCAGTGGGCACTTTTAAGTGTTCTAAGACATAATCAATAATATCATGCCAACATTTGCAGAATTCAGTAATTAATTTTGTAAATTGTATTCAAAAATTTGAATCCACTAGGAAAAGAAAACAATTATAGTAATATTTACTTGGTTGTTTGAGCAGAGTAAATAGAACAACTTCAATTATGACACAGCAGGAAAAAATAGACAAAAGATGCTACAAAGAATAATAGAACCATAGATTGTAAAAGGCAGCTGGGCCATTTGGTAATTTACATCATATACATCCTTAGACCTTACTTAATTTTTCAAGGAGAGATATTGCAGTCATAACTGGGATAAATTTATGAATACCCATCCGGTTGTCTAATTTCTTCTTAAACGAAGACAGTGTTTCACATTGCTTGATCTGAAGAGGAAGTTTATTCCAGAGAAGGGAAAGTCATTGTGTGACACATCTGTCTCTCCACCGTGATTTGTTTATTTGCTGAAGCAGATTCAGATCTCTGGTTCTAGTGTTTACAGTACTGTACAATTTGTGATAAATAAAAGATCCTGAGCTACCATGAAAGCATGGTACAGATCATCTCAAAGGAGTCTGTTGGACACCAAATGCAGTGACAAGGCCTCCAGCCTCTCTTTATAGCTTGGATCTTTTAGTCTAATTATGTTGTTTTGTTGGGAACTTTTGAGGTTTGTCTAACTGTTTGATATATTTGGCAAGAAACATTTGAAATTGGCCAGATCAGTGTAGAATATAGAGGGGTCAGGGCTTCTTTGCACCTAGAGTAAGTACCCTTTCTGATCAGCTATGCCATATAAAAGGATTTCCTGAGCACTGTTGCAACCTGAAGGCTAAAGGACAGGGAGTTATCTACCCATGTTCCAAGGTCTCTCGCAACATCTTTCTTTTGGTATGAGGTGTTTTTCATACTATAAGCTGGGTGCAGGGTTTGTCTGCCAATGCAACATTATTGCATTTTTTAGTATTTAGTTTTAGCCCATTGTCAGTGCACAAACTACTAACATATGAAAGTTCATATTATTGCTTCAACATTTCAAAATGGGATTTAAGAATAAAAAACATGTTGCATATGTCAGAAAACTTGGTTAACCAGAGTCCTTGCTTTTTGTTTTGGAGATCAGTGATGTACATGTCTAATAGTAAAGTCCTAGCACAGAACCCTGCGGTATTTCATGGCTATTTTCCTGCTTTCTGAATCTCTGCCTGCCACACTCATAGTGTGGTTTCTATCCTACAGCAAATTAGCTATCAGATTACATTGGTATTGATTTGGAATGCATTTACATAGCTTGCTTGATAATATTTGCATGTGGTGTAGTATCAAATACTTTGACAATATCAAGGTATGGGGAATAGACAAAATGACCACTGTCCGGTGACTTTTATTACCCTCTCAGAAAAAAAATATCTGATTAATTAGATGGACTCTAACCATAACAACACCAAAATGCTGAAAGGCAGGTCTTACCCAAGTTCTGGTTTTATTCTGTTATCATCCATTCCATAGAATTGCAGATGAGGTTTGCCAGACTCATGAGTCTGTAATTCCTGAAGTCCTTGGTGGATAAGCTGAGGTTGAATAGTTGTATGATCAGATCCACCAGCCAATGGTTAGTGCTGCTCCACATGCAGCCTGGTATGCTGACAGGTCACATTTTCATTGTTTTAGAAAATACTCTTAACAAGTGTTCTTTTATGATGATAGGGACTTTTAGGTCTTTGGGTATATCTGGGTTTGGTATAGATATACAAAATATGACCAAGGCAAAAACGAACTCACCAGCATACCCATGAAACTTTAATATACAAGCAGTAAACAGTAAAGCTTTTGGGCTACAAACCCTTCTTCAATGCTAAAACATTAAAAAGTGTTGGAACATTTAAACTGTAGTATTTAAATGTACTAACACTGTTTAATGTTTTTAGCACTGAAAAAGTGTTTGTAGTGGGAAAGCTTGGCTGTTTGTATATTAAAGTTTTTATCGGTACACTGCTGAGTTCATTTTTGCTTTGGTCGTATTTTGTACGAATACGTGCTTTACTTTGACTTATTTTTATATTGATTTTTGCTATAGATGTCTTAGGAGTGAAGTTAGCTTTGAATTTTTCTGCCAGAATATTTATTTGCGAAGTATATTGAATCAGACTAGGTGGTGCCATTTTTCAATGAGTGCAGATCAATGTTGTGTGTTCATTTTTAACTTCCTGATATACTGTAAGTAAAGAATGGCTTGTAATTATCCTTAGCTGCTGAAGCCAGCCAAAGTTCATGTAAAGCCTTAATTTTCCTGATGGTATATTTCAGTGCCTTGGATAACCTTTTGATATTAACCTTGATTTGTGGATTTTAAGTATTGCTATGTACTCTAATGAGATTTTTTTCTCTTATTGCATTGCTTATTTATGCGTGTGGACAACCAAACTTTGAAAAGTTTGAAGGTTAAATGTATTGGCGCCGTATAGTGCAGAATGGGAGAATTTCCCTTTTCTTCACTGAAGTGTGATCTCGGAGTTGGTATATTTAAGTAGGGGGTGTGGGGGGTGCAGGGGGGCTTGCTCCCCTGCTCAGAGCGTTAAGGTAAGTTTAATTTATTTTTTTGATGTTTTATTATATATTCGAAGTTTCAAACTATGATCATATGTTGTCGAACATATGGGATTCGAAGTTCTGAAACTTTGAATATATAATATAGACCCATTTTTTATTTCCTTTCCTTTCATTTTTGATTAGTTTTGTTAGGGCCTGACAATTTTATATAGTTTTCTAGCTGAGCATGGAATTAATTTGCATAACCACCGGCTTTGTCTCCATTTTGGTATTGTATACTAACAAACTAAGGCAGTTCATCAAAGAATTGCAGGAAGTCTATATATTTGAAGACTGAATACTGTGACATTTGGCTCAGGTAGTTTATGGATTTTGAAAGAAATTTGTGGCCAGATTTCACTAGCAAATGTATTCCTTTGGGTACTATACATAACTGCAAAATTTGTAAGGGCCAGGTCAAGAACATTTCTGACTATTTGATAAGATAAATTCTTGTTTATGAAATAGCGACATTTTTGGACATAGCTTATATTTGAGGTGTAAGTATTCCTGTTTATTGACAGGTAGTTAAAGTCACCCAAGATGATGTTTTTTTTGTGTATATGAAGTCTATCCAAGGCATTTAACAAATGGACATGGCTTGCAGGTGTCCTCAATGGGGTCCTATAACATATTATGATCTAATAGTTGGTTTTAAGTAGGCTGAGATGAATCACAGAAAAATTGATTTGCGGGTCTCTGAGAGACTGTCTTGAGGAAATGCAGTCTTTAACAAATGCAGAAACATGATCACAGTTTCTGTTGGTTATAAGATGAGGTATAAGCAAATCCCTGAAATGTAGAAGGGGTGTTTTCTATGCTCTTAATCCAGGTTTCCATTATAATGCACATACAAATGCACTACAAATGCAGAAGGGCTTCAATAGCAGGTAATTTGTTATTTAGACTCCTAGCACTGAGCAGCACCTCACTGATATTATCCAATGCTCTGTTTATTTATTTTAGTTCGGAAGACCCATTAGCTGGAATCTGCCTAAACAAATGCACTACAGCTTTAGTTAATATGCAAAAGGCTTAGAATGAGAGGTGCAAGCTGTCCTTGGCAAAGCAAGTGGGGCTGTGCAGATCCCGTTCTGACACATACTGGATCCCCCCTGAATAACACCAGTTATTAAGCCAAGTGTTGAAATCAATCATCTTTTCCTTGTACCTTGACATCATTCAATACAAGAGCTCAGAAATGTCTCTCAGGACTCCCCTTAGGGCTTTGTATGCCAGGACATTTATACCCACATGAACCATCACTATGTCAGAGTTATATTTGTTTATCTTAGGAATTTTGAGGGACCTTGAGCCAATGCAGACCTTGGCACCAAAAAGACAACTTTCAGTCACCTTGTTTTTCTCCATCCTTGTGAAGGGAGAGTCTGTATTTTGTATGAGTGAATCACCAATCATGATACATTTTGGTTAGTTTGGTTTAGGGTGATTTTTATTCCTGGTGACTCCTGGCTGTGGACTTAACTGTATCTGTTGTGTTATTTAATTTTTACTGATTGTTACAGACTCAGCATGTGAATATTTTCTATGTATTTGTGTGCATTAATGTAGATGTGAGCAGTGCTCAGAGAAAGTGTTCATTTGTGAGAGTGATCACTCCATCTTAGTTAAATATTTGCATCTCTCCTGATTGTTTTGCAGTAAGTAGCTGGCCACTGTCCATTAGTATCAGGCAGTTACTACACTTTCCTAGTGTACCAAATGTTATGAGGTTCGCAAATGATGGAAGACAATATGGCTGACCTTCCATTTAGTCCACAAGTATAGAAATTTCAGGAAATAAGACTTATCTGAATGGTTATAGTCTAGAAATGGTGTGAAATGGTAATTAAACAATATTATAAGACTTATCTACATTTTTAATATAGTAGTTAAGTGGTAGACTAATCAAATTACAATGCAAAGATTTCAGCACATAATATGGGTTTAGTAAAAAAATAGAGCTGTGACTATTCATTGTTACCTAGCTGGGGATGTTCTTTTATTCCATAAAACTTTGCCATTGATTTACAAGTTTTGATATGCAAGCTGAACCCACCCATGATTTATTTTAAGCCAAGTTATTATTTCAGCTTAGTAAACAGATCATCTCTACTTGTAGGTGCATAGCTTTGCAACTTTGTTTTAGGCATGTGGTCCAATATACAGTTTGGAGGCTAGTAAGTGTAGTTCTAACTACTCGCTCCATCTAAGTATAAAGGCCTTAGAAGACAACCTAAAATTAAATGTACAGATCACCATCTGTTCATCAAGGCTGACTTTTAACAGGGGACAAAATCCTCCTATGGTTGACAGGGAGTAAGATCATATTCTACAAGATTGGAATACTCTATGAGAGATATCCATCATATCGAGGATTCTATTAATATTACAGTGTAGATTATAATCCTTACAGCAGGTATTAGTACGATTATGGGTCTTATGAATATGTAAATGATTGAGCAGGACTGGGTCATTTATAGCATTTTGACCAAGCAAATGTTACCACATTGGACTCTACAAGAGAAGGAATAAAGTGGATTTTTTTTTTCAGGCTGAGTAATATGCTTTGATAGGTACTTGTTAAAGGAGTTAGTATATCTTATCATGATTCCAGACTATGGGGATCTAAAGGAAATAATAACTTAATTAGGCTTGGATAATAAACCTTCAGTAATTTGTTCAGCTAGGTAGAAAGATTTCCTTACAGTAGTTGAAATACTGGTGGGGGGGGGGTCAAAAAGGTGCTCAAAGTAAATGAATGTGCCTACGTATCGAGTTATGGTATAAACTTTCAGGATAGTATCATTTAACTGTTTGAAACTGGGGTGATCTTGTTTCCTGAAGATTACAAAACTTCATTTTTTTGCATTAAGTTTGAGTGCAACATATTGATAGCAGGAATTTGAATGAGTTAGGCCATTTTGCCACATTCTCACACTTTACCTTGTACACACTCATGACAACATCCTTACATAGCAAGAGTCATCTGAGCAGAATATCTAAGCCAGTAGTCTGCTAGAAACCCTTGATATCAGCATGGGTATCAATGCTGTTTATGCTGATGAAAAGCTGAATTTTTGTGGAACCCTATGGGATACCTCTGGTGATAAGCCTTATGAAAAGAAATTGTGCTACCAACCATGATCTTGTGAGTTCTGACTGTGTACCAGTAAGCTATCCAGTGAGTTACATAAAAGTTAGCTTTTGAGCAGGTGATGTTTGTGAACATTACTGGAGTGTGGGATGCTATCACATGTGTTACCTAGATTCAAATAGGCAAAGTTAAGTGCATGGTCATTCTCCAGAACCTCAGTTACCATCTCAAAGGAGTCTGCTATACTTATTTAGCAGGCCCTACATTTGGCAAAACCAGATTAATTAGTTCAGGCTGAGGGTTTGACAACTGACAATGTAATTTTGCACGGCTTCCGTAATAATAGTTTCTATTAGTTTATAAATGACAATATTAAGACTAATTGGTGTACAGTTGACTGAGTCACTGGTAGGGCCAGCAGGGCCATTCTTTTTTTTAATTTCTCCAAATCTTTCGAGTTTCTAATACCATGACGGGTATGGACCCCATTCCTAAGTCAAAATACTATTAAAGTTCATGAAATTATTATTGTTTGAGTCCTTGATGTCCACCAAAAGTGCTCTTCGCAGCACTCGCAACGTGCCCAGTAATGACTCCTTCTGAAATTCATACAGGTTTACATGGATTGTTAAGATATGATACCACTATGACTGTTATCCAGGTCTCAGAACACATACCCAGTGGAGAAGTTATGCCCAAGTAAGTTTAAAAGGGAATCAGTGAGGCACTGTTTATTGCTTGACAAAGAGACAGCCTAGTATCTTGTCAGGTCCAACTGAAATAGTGTTTTGGCTTTGGATGTTGCAGTAAAGACATGCTCAGAGATGATTCTAGGGAGAACAAGGGTCTGAGTAGAAAGGGGGAGAAACAGAAAGGGAGAGTTTGGAAAAGATGGACTTACTTTATCTGTGAGTATGCCGATGAGATTCTCTGGATCATGATAAATGGTACTATTAGAAACCAGTTCAGTGGAGTATAGAGAATTATCTATAAAATTCCTAACATCATTAGAGTTGTTTTATGACTATCTTTGCATGCAATAGTGATAGCTAGTACATTCTTGACTTTGTAGGATTTGAACTTTGCTAATAATTTGAAATCATTATTCAAATTGTTCACATTTGTTTAACAATAGTATCACGCTGATTATTCACATATGTATGCATTTCCATAAACAAATATGTTTTTAATGTTTTCCATTTTGGAAAAAAAAATAGATAAAAGAAAAAAAAGGAATTAAAACTCCAAATAAAGAGAATCTTTGGTCTCAGAGATGCAACACAATCATAGGTTCATAGGTATGTACTGGGCTAATAGCCCTGGAGCCTTTACAAGCCAAGCCCATACGATTAACCTGGCATCATGCCACCCGACCTTAGTTCCCAGTGCCTCTGTTGAGCAGAGCCACTGGAGTGATCCCCTGGTGAATTTTTTATTTCCCATCCACTCATTAAGATTTATCTTGAAGAAGGCCAGTGAGGCGCTCCGTCTGGGATGTATGGGAAGTCTACTCTATAGCATGGGCAGTCTCTGAGTTATGAACCTGTCCCTCCAGCATGTTCTGTTGAATATGGTAATGAGGTTGAGGTCTCCGGTGTGTGTGGTTTATTGGAACATTCTTCCCAAATTAAAAACTCTTATGGCTTAATAAAACTTCACAGCAAGCACTTTCAACACAGTCCCATATAGGTGGGTCATAGTCTCTTTCAGTCTATGTGTGTCCCTCTTTGAGCATATTATACTAACTTCTAGATTCCTATAACAATAACAAATTCCAGCTTTCTCCTGTTGTCTTTTTCCAGGTATTCCCTTTTGTTGTCTTTCTGCCAGAGCTGATGCACCAGACTTCAAATCCCCCTTTTAAAATGGCAAGTAACACTCTGAGGGGGATTTGTTCAGCCATCCTTTTATATGGCACTAACTGCTTATGAAGTACATCTCATAAAGAAATAGTCATACTTAAAGTAACTGTTTTATTTACAAAAGATCACTGTAGGATCATCTGTGCTTCACCATTTGGCAAGATCCACCACACCATGCTACAGCTGACCCTCCCCAGCTTGAATCCCTTAGTTTCACACCCACTGCATGAGTTGTGTGCCCAATAATTTTGGAAAACTTCCTAGGAATTGAAAAATTGTTAATTCTGACTTGCATAATTTAGTATCAGCAAAACATGATCAGGGAATGATAAATGCTTACAATGTACCTGTGATATATTGACAGATATATCTGTGGTTTTCTAACAAGAAAACATTTTTTTGGAAGTTTTATGTCTTGTAATATTTATGAAAATATATTTGATTAAATATATTTCCCATCTAAAGCAATGTTTTTTTAACCACTAAGGTGTGTAATAAACAATTCTGCATCGCTGGATGCAATGTACAAATATATAAACCCATATTATCTTAGCTTTGACATAATATAGCATTCATATCTCCTCCATGCAAGTATACTCCTGAGAAGTCCTGATATTGAAGACCCATCTGTATACTGGGAAAACATTTCTCAGCATATTTTTGCAATGGTGTGCACATACAGCCCACATCTGTTTGAGTTATATTATTACTAATTGTTGGAAAATTAATTCTACCAGCCTGTCCTTTATATAGCTGTTCAAAATTAAGTGCTGACGTTTGTTTTATTACAATCAATATACAGGACAATCATGCTTATAATTTGATTTATCCTCCTACTCTTTCCTTGAATGTCAAAATCCTTGTTTTTCTTTAAATCTACTTCTTGTATCAATAGTATACATTCAGATCCCTTTAGTCTCCACTTCCATTCAGTAACTAACTTCCTTCACAATGCAGAGCCAGTGGTCACTACCTTCTGAAATATATCACTGAGAACTTTGCCATTGTGCAATAACCTGTGGGCACTACTTCCAGTCCTGACCCCAATGCTACAGGAGCTCTATGACAAGGCCCAACTCCTGAGAGTTTTCCCTGATAACTTTGTTATTGTGTAATCTAAGCAAGTTTAGCATGAAAAGTCTTGCTGTGTATTAACTGTAATAAGTCAAATACATGTCTGCCCTGTGCTGGAATGTGGCTGTGTTATTCCCCCCAAAAGTAGTAGTCCTTGCACTCTAAGGAATACCTATTAAGTTGACCAATGTCCCTTCTCTTGACCAAAAGATTACACTACATGTGCCAGTTACACAGTTATGTGCTTGGCTTCCTGATTTCTGCACTCAGTAGCTGAAAGAAAACCTGTTTTACTTTGTGCCTACTTGTTAATCATTTTCTACTGGCTGTTAACTGATTGCTGTTTGTAACAATCTCTTTCTTTCTTTCTGTTTAAACTAGGATTCCTTCCCTATGTCAAAGGTGATATGTGAGTGCTGATTTAAGGTATAAGATTTGTTTCTACCACTCTTCCAAAAATTGCAGCACCAGTTATCACCTAAAACCTAAAAGACGTTATCCAAACTCGGACCCTTCTGCTTCAGTAACGACCTGCAACTTACTTCTGTATAAGATTTGACTCCATCAGCCTTCCATAACTGCAGATCCAGTTATTACCTAAAACATAAAATACTTTATATCCAATCTCAGACCCTTCTGCTTCTGTAACCACCTGCAACTTACTGATGTATGTTTTTGTTTTTTCTGTATAATACTCCTTACTTTTGCTGCCTCTAATTTGTCTTTTCCTGCTCTTCACATGGAAATATTGGTTATCCATGTCTGCTCCCCATCTTTCTTTACATAAGGTTAATACTCATCTTCTTATTTTCCTCCTTTGTTAAATGTTTTCTATTATACTTCTTTTTTTCTGAATTATTTCTCTTACATTAACCATATTTCAACTTATTGTAGTTACAGTAATATTAGATTTTCCAACTTTATTTCAAACTTTACAGTATTTTTCTTCTGCTTGAGTTCTCTGTGGTCGGAATAATCGGTACTTACTTTTAGCATACTACCCAACACTTATTCTAAACTTTTCAGACCTGTGTTATTATAGCAGGACATCGGTAATTGTTACTGATTTTTTCCCATTTAGACCCGCAATTCCGATTGAGTTCTTCCTCTAATGCTGTTTCTGTTTAGTAAAATTCTGATCTAAAGCAAAAATGGCTGACATCTGTTTCTCCCACTACCACATCTCTCATAATATATTGCACCATTTAAAACTCCCTTCTGGTCTCTTATGCCATCTCTTTCTTTCTGGTTAAGCTAGGATTCTTCTTCTATGTCAACAGTAATGTGCGAGTAACAATTTAAGGTACTTTTTCACTGAGTTTTGCTGTGTTTGGGCATTTGTACTGCATTTTACTTAATGTTTGAATATTAGCCGTAAAACTGCTTTTAACTTGGATTTGTGCTGCTTAAGCTTTAACGACTTTAGCGTCATATAGTGCTCATTATGGTAGCATTCTGTGCAGCACCATTTATATCCAAATTTGTTTGTACTATGCTAATTAATGCTGCTGCATTTTTATGCTAGTAATACCCTATTTTTGGCTTCTGTTATTGATTTTATTGACTTTATTATGACTTGCTCTTAAAGTGCTTGTCTTATACTGCTCATGTAACTCTATACTGTTTGTGATTTGCAACTGATGCAGAGTTAGCACTTATTACTTCTATTTGTAGTCAGTTTCTACAAACTTGACAATATATTAACTCACATTTACCTTGCCTTTCCTCTCTACTGGCCAAATACTGTTGAAGCCTCTTATAGGCGCTTTTTGCCAGTACTCTGTATGCTCTACTCTCTCCAAACATCTCCTTGTCACCCCCTCTCTGCTCTAATAACCATCCCTACAGTTACTGTATTTATTTTACCTTACAAAAACTGTCCTTTTTCCTGTTTTTCTCTGCCTTTCTTCACAGGTATAAGATTTGTCTCCACCACTCTTCTACAACTGCAGCACCAGTTATCACCTAAAAGCTAAAAGACTTTATCCAAACTTGGACCCTTCTGCTTCTGTAACCCTCTGCATCTTATTGCTGTGTGTTTTTGCTTTTTTTTCTTTCTGTATAATACTCCCTATTTTTGCTACCTCTAATTTGGCTTTCCCTGCTCATAACTGGGACATACTAGTTTCCCATTACTTCTCCCCATCTTTCTTTACATATAGTTAATCTTAACGTTAATTTTTCTGCTTTGTTAAATGTTTTTCTATTATAACTCTTTTTGTCTGTATTATTTCTCTAGCATTAACAATAGTTCACCCCACTGTAGTTCCAATAATACTAATAGTTTTTCCATCTTTATTTCAACCTTAACACTCTTTCTCTACTGCTTGTGTTCTTTGTGGTCTGAATAACCAGTACTTATACAGTAACTATGTCAAGAATCTAAATGGCAATGCTCAGATCTGCTCTGAGGTAAAACAGAATGGCATTAAATAAACTGATCCGAAGGATATTACCAATATCCTGGCAGATCGATTCAGTGCCAACTTCACCCCCTCACCACCCCCCATGGCATCTCTCAATACCGCCGAATTGCAAATTCCATATGTAATAACCACCACACACCAAAACAAAAAAACTAGAATACAGCATCCATGGGATCAGGATCAGATGACAACCCGGTGTACGTGTGTAAATATGAAAGCAACTACAACCTGGCATGGCACCCAAGTGTCATGTTTATTCAGCCATCACCTCAGGTTTCATGCCCACTGAGGCAGAGCCTCGCAAGTCCTAGAGTCCCCCAATCCACAGGGGGAATTGGATCCCATCCACTCAAACTTACATCCCTGACAAATGACATTATATCTCCCTTGGGAGCGGAAACATTATCATGGAACTTAAAAACTGGACCCCACCCACAAACTTCAACATGACCACCCCAATTTGGGTTGTGAAGGACTGATCTTCTTTCTGATCAGTCTCTTTGAATGGAGTTTGAATCAGTCTGTGAGCCATGGATAAAAGGACCAGTGGTCCACACAGCCAATCTTCTCCACCTGACCACATCCTTTTCTATCTTAAAACTTCATTACCTCCCACAATTAATATGGGTGTCAATCATCCTAATGAACCCAAATGGCCAATAAACAAAAATCCGCTCAGAGCCAGCAGCTCCAAAGTAGCTCACTCCACAGTCCAGGGAATTCAGTCTCAGTCAGCATTTACTTCTCATTTTGGGGCTCAGTTACTTTGTCACTCATCTGTTCAAAGTGGTGACTCAACGAAAAGGGACTCTGAACACAAAGTTACTGTTGATACTGAAAAAAAATGGATGTGATAAACAGATGGCCTTACAAGAAACAGATGGCAAAAAGATGAGCCAAAGAAAGCCTTCTGCCCAAGCAAATGTAGTATGTCCTTTGGGTTAAAGAAGTTATCCATGACACTAAACATTGTAATTATGAATTTTGGAAAAAAGGACAGTCATGGACATACAGAGAGACTTGATACACACCAACACAAGTCTCACAGACAGTCACACATCCACAACAGTCATCCAGAACCACTTCACCCAGCAGCCTCAACCATCAAGAAACCCTTTCATGTGGAAAAAGGATCATCCACAGGAGAATACCTCGCCATAGACCCATTATATTATAGTCAAGTACTGGTATACATCTCTCAAGACAGAAATATAGACAAGAACAATCTCGGGCCAAGAATCAAATCACCTATCACAAAAGAAAAGGGCCACATAAGAAAAACATAAAAACCTCCAGAGCTACCAACTGTATAAGTCTTGCCACTCGCCTCTAATATATGCAACCGCACTCAGTTGCTCATACGCATACAGCTCAATTGATCACTCAGAACACCATGCATGGATGTGCTCACAATAAAACTGAAGGGACAAAAAGATAGCTACCAGGAATCTACTCCCCTCCCACGGATACAAACCCATACATGTCACCTGGTACTCACCATACCAGACTCATACCATCCTCTGCGGACCCTCTTCCATACATGTCAAAGAGATTGGACCCCCACGTCAGAGAGGCCCCCTTCATCACCAGGGACCACTCTTCCCCGGGGAACCTCACAAAAGGGATGGGAAGACGAGGTCCTGAAGACATAGGCAGGGGGAAGCTAATAGCCTGAGGGGATAGCCTATGGAAGGCTTAACTAGGGAACCTTATAGACCTTGAATTGTCAAGGGAAGTACTATTTTAGCATACTACCGAACACATATTCTAAATTTTTCAAGCCTGTGCTATTATAGCAGGACATTAGTAATTCCTTACCGACTGTATTTATCACTTCATTTGCCTCGCTGCTCTTGGGCTCACTCTGATCCTCAGCTCTACCACCCACCCCCACTACTCCCAGATTTATATCTCCCATGCTCTTCCTACTTCCATTTTAAACAATTACAACTATTTTAGTACTACATTTCATCTTCTTCTTCTTTTGTCCCTAGCTGGTGGCTGGCAGAGGTGGTCGACTCCATAGCTGGTATGCTGGATTCCAGACTTCCTTCATGACACCTTTCCATGCTGTTCAGTCCATGGCAATGTTTCTGGCCTCCTGTAGGTCAAGTTTCTGGCTTCTCAGGTGCTTTTCAATCTGTGTAGACGATGTCTTCTTTGGTGCAGATTTGTGAACTCTCCAGTTCACAGGGTGTTCTCTCCATAATACTCTGTATGGCAAGTGGTGAGTGTCTTCCCTGCACATGTGTCCAAACCAGCTCAGCCTCCGCTTCTGGATCTGTTCACTGATCTTTGGCTTCTGATCACATCTGGTCTGGATGCTCTTGTTTCTAATGTGGTCATAAAGCGAGACTCCCAAGATTTGGTGCAGACATCACATTTGGAAAACCTCAAGCTTTTTCAGGTCTGGCTTGAGAAGGAGCCACATATCCAATCCATAAAGGAGAACTGGCAAGATCAATGCCCAGAAAAGGTCAATCTTGGTGGTGATAGAGATGTTTGTCTTCTTCCACAGACACCACTTCAACAAGGTAAATGCTGTGATGGCTTGTCCAGTCCTACTATGGACCTCAGCTGTTCATGCCACCTTCTTTGCCTGGACCAGTGAACCCAGATACTTGAATTCTTGTGTTTGTTTAAAATGAGCTCCTCTGAGGTGGAAGGTGGCTTGTGATCCATCAATTTCCATCACTTTGGTCTTGTTTGTGTTTATAGGCCGTACGATTCAGTGCTGCATGTGATGTTGTAGAGGATATCTGTGGCCTCAGCATGACTGTATGAGAAAATAGCACCTTCATCGGTGAACATCAGATCAGTCACAGAATGGGCTTCATTGTACTAGACTTTGCTCCTGTCCTCAAATGCATTCCTTATGATGGTATCCACCACTACGTTGAACAGTAGTGGAGACACCACATCCCCTGGACAGACCCCAGTCCGGATGGTAAGCTTTTCAGACAGTTTGTTCTGAATGCACACCTGGGCTGGATGAACCACTGTACAATGTTTGAAGAAGTCTGCTAATTTTCTTTGGCATGTGCTTGATTTTCAGTGTCTTCCACAGGGCAGGCCAGTGGATACAGTCAAATGTGGACTTAACATTGATAAAGACAATAACAGTATATTTTCTACACTGGATTCTTTCCTCCATTAGTTGATGGATGGCAAAGATTTGATTGCAGAATCCTCTGTTTGGTCTTTCAGCTTGGATTGTATGATCTTCATAAAGGCTTTTCCAATGATGGAGAGCAGGCTGATGCCACTGTAGTTCTTGCATTCCCTGTTGTCCCTCTTCCACAGATGGGTATTATGATGGCCTTCTTCCATGTGGATGGTATCTGTTCCATAACCTATAGCAGCTCGATCAGTACATGGAGTCGGTGGAGCAGGATATTGCCTCCAGCCTTGATTGCTTCTGCAGTGATCTAATCTAGTCCTGGTGTCTTGCCATTTCTCAGTGTTCTTATAGCTGATTTCACCTCTTCAACTGTTGGCTTTGCATCAGTCATTGGAGCCTCAGGGAGATCGATGGTTGTAAAGTCCTTGAAAGAATTACCTCTAACATTTTAGGTATTCACAAGATGAGTGTATGAATGTCCTGTTCACTTTTTTGATGTTGGTACTGGTGGGTTTGGTCTTCCCACTCAATCATTTGAGGGTTTTGTACAGGGTGCAGTACTTATGTCTGGATGCCACCTCCTCAGCGCCGGCTGCCACCTGGCTCCAATGCACTTCCCTTTCTGCTTTCAACCTCAAGGGAACTTCTAGAATGAACTGCCGGTATCATTTAAAGTTATCCAGCTTCACTTGCTTCTGTTGGGCTATGAGATCCAGGTACTCATCAGATCTCCATGGCTGTGTTCATGGCAGATAAGCAGGCATAGTGATTTGGCACATTTCATGATGGTGTTTGATATCTGCTTTTCTGCCTCATTCATGTTCTCCATTTGGGCCAGTTCTGTGAACCAGTTTGACAGTGTGATCTGGAATTCCTGTTTGTGGGTGGGACCATCATTTGCATCCAGTCCAGGCTAGCTGACAGAGGTGACATGCACTTTGCACACTGTAAGTGAAGCTGCACCATGGTACAGACAAGGTAATGACTGGAGCCGCAGTCAGGTCCTTGCATAGCATGGATATCCTTGAGTGATGATCGGAAATGAGAGTTAACCAGGCTGTAGTCTAATATGGCTGAGTACTCGACACTGCTGGATGGGTTTTGCCATGTGAGCTGATGTTTGTGGGGATGCTGGAAATGGCTATTTTCCACAATGAGATCATTTGATGCAGCAAAGGACAAAGTGCACTGACCATTGTCACACTTGTGCCCGTGGCCAAATATATCCATCATTCCTTCCAAACTGGACCTGATTTCACCAATGTGGGCATTGAAGTTTCCAGCTAAAATGATCATTTTTGTCCATGGGATCGATTCCAGAATGTATTTGTAGCTGGTTTCAGAAGTTAGCCTTGGCTGGGTCTGGACTTGTCTTGTTTAGTGCGTGGATGGACAGAATGTGGGTCTTGATGGTACTATTGATGATGAGTGCTTCCAGGCAGTCCAGTATTGGTTGGAAAGTGATTATGCTTCTTGCAGCTGGGCTATCCTCCATAAACCTGACACCAGCATCTTGCTTTTCACCACCAGAGTAGTACAGTGTCATCATTTCATTGGCTGTAGGTGGTTAGATGGTCAATGTTCCAGATCCAGTGAGACATAACTCTGACACAGCAGTGACTGTTATTCTGCAATTCATGAGTTCCTTGGTAATGATTTCCTTTTGGCCAGTTTGAATATTCCATGCAGTGATACAGGTTTCTAACTTTGGCATAATGAATTTCCCCCAGGCAGTAGCCCACTTCTCACCTGTACCCTGGGACCGCAATGCACACATCATCACCTACCTCCCTGACATATCCACCATATCCTATATTATCAAATTACATCTATTGCTTCACATTATATCACTATTATAATAACTATCTCAATCTCATTCTTTCATCTTCTTTAACACTCACCTCTTACCTTTTTAGCACTTTCTCAGAAACAACTGATTTGCCAATTTTTTGCCTATACAACATACAAGCCAACACCATGTCCCCTATCATAAGCACCATGTTCTCCTTGTCTCTACCTTTCCTTCTCCTTCTTCAACAAACATCCTACCATATATATCTGCTGTCAATACCCACATCCTTTCTATAACGTCAAATACAGTTATCCCTGACAACACAAAAAGTTTTGCTAATATATCACCAGGTCTATTTCAAACACATATATTAATTAACCTCTCATAAAATCAAAGTTTTAAAAGATAATTCTAAATTCTTTAAGTCTCAATACTATTTGAAGAAAATCCCTTCTTAAACTCAAAATACTCACCACCTATTTTTCTCTTATTCCCCTCTGTGGCGATGTTCACCCTTACACAGGCCATCCCCTACCCCTGATCTTTCACCTAACCCAGGCCCATCTTCTACCTCTGGTCCTTCCCCTAAACCAGACCCTATCCCTGTCCCTTGTCCTTCCCCTAACCCAGGCCCATCCCCTACCCCTGGTCCTTCCATTAACCCAGGCCCATCCCCTACACCTGGTCCTTCCCCTAACCCAGGTCCATCCTTTACCCCTGGTCCTTCCCATTCTCCAGTGAACTCATACCTAAGCAAAAATTTAAGTTTTACCATTAACTTTCACAGCATTTGTAACAAAATCTCAGACTTTCATGCCTGGGTGGCACAACATACTCCAGATTTCTTAGCTGCCACTGAAATGTGGCTAAAACCTAATATAAGATATTGAAGTGCTGCCCCCAGAATATAACTTAATTAGACTAGATAGACTGCACAAAAAAGCTGGCGGAATTGCATCATTTTACATCAGCTACTTGACAGTTCCAAACTACTCGGGTCCCATCCCCAAATTTGATAATGTAGAACTACTCATTATCATCCTAAAAATTAAGAACTCAAAAAAACTATGTATAGTCATTATTTACATTCCACCAGCACAAACACTTAAAAACATCCTATCTTGCATCACAAATAACATCTCTTATGAAACAATTATTCTTGGCAATGTTAACATAAATTGCCTAATTCGTATATCAGTCTCTCCCACTACCTCTATAAACCTCTTCAATTTTTCACAACTTATACTATCCCCTGCAAGGTATGATAAATATATCAAACAAGGTTCCATATTGGATTGGATCCTAGTATCGACCCAAATAAGTTTACATAAACAGGCACCATTCCCAACACACCAAGTGAACACCTACACTCCTACACCATCAGAATCTCTAAACATTCTCCTAAAAAGCATTTATACAAGCTGATCCAGAGCCTAACAAACATTAATCTTGAGGCCTTTCTAAACATACTAAAGTCTACTAACTGGATTATCCTAAAATATCTTCCTCTTGATGAAGCTGTAAATCACTTTAATACTACATTCTTGAACATTCTTAACAGCTTAGTTCCTACTAGAATAATAAGAATACAAAATCAATCATGCTCCATGGCTGTCATGTGCCACCAGGCAACTAATGTCCCTAAGAAATAAAGCATGGAATGAACAACTAAAAAATAAAACCCAAAACAATTTACAGCATTATAAGCAGCTTTGAAATAAAGTCAAAGAGCTCAGCATTAATGATAAAAAATACCTACTGGCAATCTAATAACTCTCACAAGTCAAAAATATTCTGGTCATTTATCAATTCACTTATTAAGCCAGACAAAAAAACAAAACAAAATCTAGCCCTCACCCAGATATATCCTTTTGAAATTTCCACCCTCTTTAACTCTCACTTCATCGACAGTATTTCTAACCTACTGTCAAATAATACTCACTCTTCACCTTCAGTAAACCAGTCCTCCATTTACAAGACTTCTCTGCCAAGTACAACTAGTACTAATGTTACTCACTGCCCTACCACTACTACTTACCTTTACACTTCACCCAGACTCTGTCAGCCTTATAAAAACCATCTTTGAAAACTCAAACCAAGTTCAGTTCTAATTCAACAACAATCTTCCTGTTCAATGCCTCAGGCTTGCTTCTGAATCCATAGCCTATCCAGTCAGTATTCTTACAAACAGATCAATCACAGAATCATATGTCCCAGGCATCTGGAAGAAATACTTTATTATCCCACTGCACAAATGGGGTAATTCCTTAGATCTATCTAATTACTGACTCATTGCTATTTTATCACCTATATATAAAATACCTGAAGCTCATTAATTATCCTCTCCTAACTAACTCTTGTCTCTAGTCCAGCATGGTTTCAGACCAAGCCACAGCACTTCACCTGCTCTGTTATCCTTCATGGACACCATAAACTATGCTTGAGATTCTGAACATCTTGTATCTGCACTGTTTTTAGATCTCTTGAAAGAATTTGATACAGTTTCTCAAACTAAGTTCTTATACCAACTTTCCTTACTTGGTCTCACATCCCCTTCCATGACATGGTATAAAAGTTATATGTCTGACTGACAAGAGTCAGTAAAGTGGCATGGCTCTCTTTCTTTCTTCCTTCCTTCTAAACATTACTTGAGTACCCCAAGGCTCCATCCTTGGTCTCCTACTTTTCCAAAACTTCATAAACAACCTTCATTTATCCTCCTGCCAAGCCAATTTAATCCAATATGCTGATGACTCAACTATAATCTGCTCACCAAATAATCTAGTGGACCTGCAGCAAGTTACCCAAGAAGCCTTTCCATCCACTGAACTCTGGTTAAATAACTTCCAACTATTACTCAACTCCAGTAAAACAAAACTTTTACTTTTTTCCCTAAAGGACAAACAGGAAATACATTGTAAAAAGTATTCCACAAATAACGCATTAATTGAAGCAGTTTCATGCACCAAACTACTAGGTGTAATAATCAATGAAAACCTAAAAACTGACCTTTATATCCAAAATAACATAAAACACACCAGGACCTAGATATGATCTACAGGCATTGATGTTTTCTTAATTGATTTACTAACATCATGCTTGCAAACACTTACTATCTTCCCATTTTCATGGTGCTAACATTCTTACTAATCTCCAGAATTCCCTCTTATCAAACCGTGAAGCCTGCTATAACAAAATAGCAAAGTTTGACACAAACTCTGCTTACTGTACTTACCATTGCATTTTGCTTCCGTCACGACAATGACTCGAGCTACCACATCATCTTAACTTCTTATAACTCTAAACTGCACACAACTTTATATATAAGCCCACTGTCCGCCCTGCTCTAACTTCTGTTCTGCCTAGCTATCTCTCCTCTAGATCTGTAAGATCCAAACACAAGCAACTTCTATCAGTATACAAGTCCAAGAAAAATGCTGGAAAATGCCTCTACTCCCATTCCATTGCCAAAGCCTGGAATAATCTTCCTATAAATGTCAGAGTAAATGCCATCTTTCTCTCATTTAGGCATGCCTTAAAAGAATTCTTAAGCAAAGCATAGATTTGTTCCTGCTCTAACCACTCTTAACATTACGTCTCTTAACTTTAATTACCTCTTTCAACTCCCTTTTATCTTCACTACACCTTCTCCCTTCTACCCCCATTTCTTTCTTATTACATTTCATTTTCTATTCCTCTTATGATATCATTAAACTGTGTTTTCTTAATGTTCTTTACTTCAATTAAAGAACGTTGTTATAATATTTCCTTACTGTTATCTTAGTAATCATCAAATATCAAATATTTTTCCCTCAAGTAGCTGATTATTATACCTTGTCTGTCATCTCTGTTACAAATTATGTACTTTGGGAGCTGTTTTCCCTGGGTCTCTTCTGAAAATGGAATCCTTGGACTCCAGTCAGACTTTTCCAATGAACAAATGTCAAGTAAAATAAATTAAAATAAAATAAATAAATGCATAACATGACTTGAGGGTGGGAGAGTCATTGTAGTGGAGTGTATTTCTAAATCTCCGCTCACTTTGGTCTCCACTTCCATAAAGTCACCATCTTCCTTCACAGTGCAGGTATGTGTCAGGTTTTATTACATGTATACTTGTTCTGAGATTGTGTAAAACAATGACAAGACCTTGGTTGTGTGTTTTATTTGTATAGATTTCATTCTAGTTGGATAAGCTTTATGTATGTTGAACATGTGCCCTTAAGCAAGTATTTATGTAATGGCAGTTGCTGGTGATCTGTTGTGTGTATTTTGATATATATATATATATATATATATATATATATATATATATATATATATATATATATATCTATATTTACAATGACATAGTTGATCGCACTATGTGCGATCAATGTATGTGTGTAAATCAGGTAGCAGAACCATTAGTGCGAGTACTATATTGTTGAATCTTACAATAGCAAACAGCTGCTATAGCAAGGTTTGACAGTGTAGTCCAGATCGCACTATAGTGGGAATTGGGAAATGTACCCTTTCCTCAGTGTAGTATGATCTCGGAGTTTGTATACATATATATGGTGGTGTTTTTTTCGGACGTTGGATACCTGTTGTGGACTTTTTTGGTTTGCTTTTTCATTTCACTGTATATATATATATATATATATATATATATATATATATATATGTGTGCATATCTATATATATATATATAGATATATATATATATATATATATATATATATATATATATATATATATGTGTGTGTGTGTGTGTGTGTGTGTGTGTGTGTGTGTGTGTGTGTGTGTGTGTGTGTGTATGTGTGTATGTACATAACATTTTTTGACTTACTGCAGAATCCAATGAATGTTTACTAGATGATGGTTTTATATTCTGCTTATTACTGCATTGCTATGCTATGATAATTTGCTCTATACAGCTCTGTGTCTGCTTTATTTCATTGAATCTCATTTCACTGAAATTCATTTCACCCTGACCACATAGCTGAAAATTCAAATAACTGAAAACTCATTTCACTGAATCTCATTTCACTGAACTGCAGTCAGTATATACGGCAATGTGTAGTGTACTGTAAGGCAAGTAAAATGTATATGCCCTTTTCCCCACTGTAGTATGGTCCTGGAGTTAGTATATATAGTTTTATTTTATTTTACTTATTTATTTAACATTTCTTAACTGGGAAAGTCCAACTTGGAATGCAGCTAATTTTCAGTGGAGGCCCGGGGAGAAACACTCCAGGTGCATGTCTTTGTATGTGGGAGGAAACCGGAGCACCCGGAGGAAACCCACACAAATGCAGGGTGGACATGCAGACTCCACACAGAAGGCACCCCAGCCAAGAATCTAACCAGAGAAACTCTTGTTGTGAGGCAACAAAGCTACTGCTGCACCACTGCACCATCCATAGTTAGGTGGGTGTGTGAATTCTGCCACCCACATTGGGGGTGTGGGGGCATAGGCCCCCACTTATTTTGAGTACATATTGTCTTCCGGACAGAGTTAGTCATTGGTGTTGTAATTATGCATGTCTATTGTTTAAAATGTATTGTTTTGAAGTTTTTGGTAAAATAGAATATAAAACAAACAAGGTGGGGGTCTACGTCCCACACTCCCCACCCAACTATATATATATATATATATATATATATATATATATATATATATATATATATATATATATATATATAACTCCAGGATTGCACTACAGTGGGGAAAAGGGCATATACCTTTTACTTCCCTTACAGTACTCTACACAGTGCTATATATACTAAGTTAAGTTCAGTGAAATGAGATTCAGTGAAATATATTTTCAGCAATTTGAGTTTTCAGCGATGTGGTCAGGGTGCAATGAAATTCAGTGAAATAAGATTCAATGAAACAACGTAGTCCCACAGCTCTATACTGTATTGTCTATCAGAATACCTCTTGTAACATATCACATAACCTATCTCCTTTCTGAGTCTCTTCTTCTCTCCCAAGATTCACTGAAGATTAACCCACTTTAGAAACTAATGTATATATTATACATTGTACTCTGCTTGATTGCAATGAACTTGTAATCTAGAATGTATATAAACAGTTTTTCTATGTAATTAGTTTGAACTGCTCAATTATTGCATCTGTATTTTTTGTTTTGAAATGTTTTATGTTACACCCGGGTTGGTCAGTATTGCTAGCTGTGACACCCATCCCTAACCCTGTCCATATAACCTTATTACTGTTATACAAACACTCTATTTTCTATTTTCCTATTTTACAAGCTCCATCTAACATTTAGCATAATTACCAACAATCTTTCCCTTTCCCATATTGCTTTGCACTACATCCATTCATACATAGACCCCTCTCCAATCAGTACCTATCTATTATTCTACATTTTAGCTTCTAGTCCCCTAGTCCCCTCCCATATAAACTCTCCCTGTTTCCTATCTTAACTACATCCTCATACTCTATCCTTTCAAACCCTTCTATTTCTCATATTTCAGAAACATAAGAGAAGATAGCAGGACAAACTAACTCCATTCATAGAAATACTTCCTGTCTGCCTTCCTTCTACTAGCTTTCAGGTTCCACTATCACTAAATATCATACAGCTCTGCAACTTCTTGCTTGCTTCTTTATTCCTACTTCCCCACTGCATGCCATCAATAAAATTCAGACCCCTTTACTTAATCATGCTCTTCCTCAACTTATCCTCTATTCTTCTCCTGGCACTGGGCCATCAGTCATACAGCTATCTCCCAACCACCAATATATACTTCCTCAGTAAATTCTCCACACATTGCATCAAACCTATTTAATGATGTCCCTCACCTTTGCCTCAAATTTAGATGGATTAATTCTAACCCTGGTAATCTAAATTTTGATGCCATGAATATTAGAAGCACTATATAAGCCTGATATTCTCACAGTAACTGAAACTTGGCCTAAAGCCAGCATAATTGACTCAAAAATTGCATGCCCGTAGCTGTAATATCATATGTAATGACTATATAAATAGGAAAGGTAATGTCATTGCTTTAACATTTCCCAACAACTACCACATTCCCCCTACAAAAAAAAAAAAAAACACAAAATTCAGTCCTGAAAATAAACAAATATAAACATATATGTATTACTGTCCTTTATATCTCTCCTGGCAGCATTTCTTCTACAGTGGAAGATATCCTACACAGGATAGCCATAACAATTCCACAAAAAAAAAAAAAAAAAACACTAGATGATATCAATATCAATTGGTTGGACATAACCTCTATCTCTCCTACATCCAGCATTAACTTATGCAGTTTCACACAACTAATTAATAGCTACACACATTATAGCAAAACATCAAATTCCTTATCAGACATGATCCTTGTATCAGACCCTAGCAAATTCACCACCACAGGTACAATGTCAGACTCTTTCAACGATGGTCTCCCAATCTGTACAACCAGACATCTCACAAATCCACTTAAAGAGCATGTTTATAAAATGGATCCCCACTGGAATGTAAGCACTTGAAATCTGTGTGCCAAAAAGATACCAAAAAAAAGACAAAAATCCAGTGGACTTCTGTTTGCAGGGTGGGGTTTGCACCCCCCCGAATTTATATATACCAACTCCTCTGAGATTGCCATACCTTGGAGAAAAGGGAATATTCTGAGAAATGGCACCTCCATTGCTTTGGTCATTCAGTCTCCATATTTCTTGACTCGTTCTAGTGGGCCCCAACATTTCAAAGAGTCACCTTGTAAAACAGCACACAATGTGTCCAAGTTTAACCCAGAAATATTCATTACTACCATTTTATGTATTAACTAGAACATCTTAAAAATCCTCCCCTTAGATGATGCTGCATATTAATTCAATACAACTTTCCTAAATATCCTAAATAGCCTTGCACCTTCTAGAAGGAAGAAACTAAAAGCAAATAATGCAATCTGGCAATTCAAAAAGTGGAGAATACTAATGCAGGAGAGAGAAAAAGCATGGAAAGAATGGCAAAAATATAAAACACCTCAATATCTTGAAAACTTCAGAATGTTCTGCATTTCTACTAACTGCCCTGGATAGACCTCTAACTGCTCAACTCTACATCTCTAACTAACTTTGTATCTCATTGCCTTCCCAATAAATCCTAAATGAGGCATCCATCCTGTCCTTCTCTCAGGAGTCACTTTTTCTTCACAAGCATGACAAATGACTTATATACATATGTGCATACTCATACTGTGATGTCTATTGTACATGTTTACCTAAGACATTTTCTATTTATCTTTTTGTAACTTTTATGTTTGACACTTTGAGCTTGCTTGCAGGCAAGCCTTTTTCTTTTGCAGTGTATATAAACTTTGTGTTTTGTGTAAGTCTTATATTAACTGTAACTGTAACTCAAACTTGTAATTTTGCTTAACTAGAGCTTTTCTCCCTGGGCCGATGCTGAAAAAGGACCTGTGTCCAGTTGGACTTTCCCGGTAAACAAATGTTAAATAAAAAGTAAATTAAAAAAAATAAATAAATAAAAAGCAAATAAATGAAGACAAAAAAATAGACTATACCAAATTTCAGAACAATAGTAAACACACAGTTAAAAAAAAATGCTGGTCTGCCATTATGGAAATCATGCATCCCAGGCAAAAATTCAATACTATCCCCTCTCATAATAAATCATCACTCAAATCTGCAATATTATTCAACTGTAATATCATAGGTAGTATAGCATCCATAACCAAGGATTCCCCAGCATCTAATCCCATCCCTGCCCAACAGCCAGATATCACGACATCCACTCTAGCCTTAAAACTTGTGCCCACATCCTATACAAAACTACTCTCAAACAAACTCAAACCATATTCTACTTCAGCTGATGGTATTACAAATGAGTGCATTAAAATTGCAACTGATAGCGTTGACTATCCTGCCTCAGTCCTTATAAACTGATCAGTCCAGGAATCCATGCTCCATCTCTCTCTGGAAAAAGATCACACATTATTACTTTATGCAAATGAGGAAATTCAGCAGACCTTATTAATCTTAGAACTATAGCACTCTTATCCTGCTCTCCAAAATACTTGAAAATGTATAAAACCAATTGCTAAATTATCTCCTGAAGGAAGAACTCCTATTCTCCACAACACAGATTCAGTCCCTCCCATAGTAATAACTCTTTTAGATACTGTCAATAAAGCTATAGGTAGCAGTAAACTAGTTTCCTCCTTATTTTTAGACTTGTCTAAAGCCTTCACCATGGTTTCTCACAGCAAACTTCTATTTCAAATAGCCTCACTAGGTGTACCTCAGCCCACTGTTCAATGATTTAAAAGTTACCTGACCAGTATGTATCAGTTAGTAAAATGGCACTTCACCCTCTCCCCATACCTCCCGGTCACCACCATTGTAGCACAAAGGCTTGAACCTTGGTCATCTTCTCTTTAGCATTCTTACTACACAACAAGCTTCCCTAATACAATAGATGGATGACACCACACCAATATGAACATCTGACAACATGGCACAGCTCCAAAAAATTGCTCAAGAAGCTTTAGCAGCAGCTGAAGCCCACCTTTATAAAGGGGGTGGTGTGGTCATCATGAATAAGGATGATAATATCAAGAAATGAGGTTGATCCTGAATATCCTCACCTATAACAGGAGTTCATTAAATGAAATGAATGGTACTTATAGAAAAATAAATGGATTTATTCAGGGCCTCTTTATTGATGGTTTAATAACCATCAATGAACTACATTTTTTGTCAGTAGACTTCCCCATAACCCCAGTTATTTTGGGGGTACCTAAATTACATAAGAGCATATATCAGCCCCCAATGTGACCTGTAGTGGATGCCAGAGGTTCAATAACCCACCCACTGGTGAAATTCATAGACATGCAATTAAAGATACATCTAATGGGAGAACCCCATTTATATGTTGTTTCCTGGGATTTTTTAAGAAAAATGAATAATATAATATATGATAATGAATTTTTACTGATAACAGTTGATGTGGTTGATTTGTATACAGTCATACCCCATGAAATAGGAGAACAATGGTTCTGTGATTACCTATATCTGAAGAATATTTCACAACTAAAAATTAATATGTGTGTATGAACAACTCCTGGATATGATACTTAAAGGTAATTTTATTCTTTTTGAGAAAGAATACTATCTCCAGACCTAAGGGGTGGCAATGGGTTCATGTTCCGGTGGTCTTTACGCTAATATAGTGATTCTTGAAAGGGGAAAGGTGATTTTTAAAGGATTCACCATTCTTTCCTTTTTGCCATACATATACCCATCTCCTTGATGATATATTTATTTTGTGGAAGGAACCAAGGGATCAGGTTGAACCATTCCGCACTATATTACTAACATGACCTCATTCTTGACGTTCACACACACTATTAGTGATATTGAAATTCCATACTTGGACATTTTACTGAATAAAGACAATATAAATTACAGAGTCTTAGTAGAAATTTATTGTAAAAAAAAAAAACATGTTCCAATAGCTTCCTCCACTATAGTATTAGTCACCCCTTTTCACAAAAAACAGGCCATGGTTAAAGACCAATTTATCAAGGGAGCCCATATGGTGACCTTGTGGGAGTAATTTGAGAATGCATGTTTAAAATTGAAGGACAGGTTTTCTAAGAGAGGGTACCCTAATAATCTAATAGATGAGCTGATAGGGGAAGCTATGGATAAGAGGCGTAATGGCTACTTTCTACCGACCTTAAATCCTACTTCTAATTAGAATATAACCAGCTCTATTGTTACAGATACTACCATTGCTGGTTCTGTGCAGTGCTCAACAGCTATAAGTGGATTGGATTTGAATATCCAGACACGTGTCTCTAAATTTTCAGATGATGTATTTCATATTAAGAACATCTTGCAAAAAAACTGGAAGTTATTAAGTGGTGACAGGGATCTTAGGGAGCTTGTGGGGGATAGACCCACATGTATTTAGAAGAGGCTCTAATTTAAACAAGGGCGGCTCATGCTATTGGACTGCTGGTCTGCAGCCCTCCCACCTAGAAAAAACAAAGAAAAAAATCTGTGAAACAAAAAATCCACTCAGACTGCCTTTATCAGCAGTCTGGATGCAGAGAAAGAGGTACCCAGCAACCTGTACTGTAGGATACCCAGGAATCTGTGCAGTCAATGACCGCACAGAACAGAGGAGCTCCAGACTGCTTCCCTTGCAGACAGGGCCAATGAGGGGTGAGCTGAGAGCTCTCATGGGGATTTTGTTGCACGGGATTCGTGATTTATATTGCAAATGGTCGCTGGCTGGATGGGCGTCGTGCAGATGGATTCAGACATGGATTATGTGGTTTCGGACGTGTTCTGTTGGTTAGTCGCTGGCTGGATTATGTTCTGTGCATGAAACAGTTAGGTGAAGACGTGTGTGTGTGTGTGTGTGTGTGTGTGTGTGTGTGTGTGTGTGTGTGTGTGTGTGTGTGTGTGTATATGTATATGTGTGTGTGTTTGTGTGTGCGTGAGTGGGAGTATGAAAGAATGTGTGTGTGTGTGTGTGTGTGTGTGTGTGTGTGTGTGTGTGTGTGTGTGTGTGTGTGTGTGTGTGTGTGCTGTTTCCAAACTCTTAGTGGGGAATATCAGAAAATACTATATAAAGGAACTGAAAACAGTGTTTGTAAAATAAAAGCATTGTTTATACTGGTTTTCAGACTAAATCAACTCCTTTTTGTATGGAATTAATACAGTCTCGACTAGAATTGAAAAAGGTGCCACTGCATTCTCGGATGTTATGCCATATGCAATGTTCTTCCTCTTACTTTTTATTCCACTCCAACTCCAGATAAATAAATATCGTGGCAGGATGCAAAATACAGTGGTATGCCTCTTTGAATGCATGTATCTGGATCTAGCATGGGATAATGGGGCTAGTTGTAATGCACAATATTCTGTCTCTTTTTAGTTATTTTTCTAGGGTTGGTGTGGAATATTAGAGTTGAGACACAATAAGCAATGCTCTGCCTCTTTTTATTTATTTTTCTAGGGTTGGTGTGGAATATTAGAGTGAGACACAATAAGCAATGCTCTGCCTCTTTTTATTTACTTATCTGGAACTGGTATGGAATATAGTGGCCAGATGTGATATGCAGTGATCTGCCTTTGTTTAGTAAGTTAGAGCTTATATGCAATATGGACTGTTCTCCCTCTTTTTATTTATTTATTTATTTCTCTGTCTTGGCCTGGCATAGAATATCAGAGCAAGATGCAATATGTAATAGTCTGCCTCTTTTTATTTATTTATCTAGAGATGGTATGGAAAGTCAAGATGAAATGCAATATGCAATGTTCTGCCTCCATTTATCCATTTATTTATCTATCTATCTAGAACTGGCACAGAATATCAAGGCAATATATGATAGGCAGTGTTCTGTGTCTTTTCTATTCATTTATCAATAGCTGTTGTGGAATATCAGGGAGAGATACAATATGCAGTGTTCCACCATATTTGTATTTATCTAGAGCTGGTATAGAATATTGGAGTGAGATGCAATATGCAGAGCTCTGCTTCATTTTGTTTATTAATCTAGAGCTTGTATGGAATATCCAGAAAGATGCAACATGCAGTGGTCTTCCTCTTGTTGCTTATTTATTTGGGTCTGATATAGAATATCAGCTTGAGCTGTAATATGCAATGTTCTGCCACTTTTTTATTTAATTATTTGGGCACAGAATATTTAGGTAAGGCAGTGTAGCATGCTAAATGATAACAATGTTGTGGCTAGTTTTTTTTTTTTGGTGTGGTAGAGTTGGGTGGCAAGGGTGGATTTTTATGGCCACTGCTTTGTACAAAACTGGTATACTGCTAATTGAAGAACAAGTCTGATGACATTATGTAGTGGTAATGGAAGAAAATGCTGTTTGTCAGTTTCCCAAATGGGAAGGAAGAGTGCTTTCAGGATGCATAACAGGGCAGATGGAGAGATTTGAATGTGCAGGGCTTAGTACAAAGAGTGCTGAACAGAAGGATTCAAATGTATGTTTACAGGATGAATTTGTTAGCAAATAATAACCTTACTTTTTTCAAACCAATACTGCCAGCCATGTGATGTAGTGTCCTTAAATGGTAGAACACCCTACCAAAAGTGTGTACTGCAGTAAAATACAAGTGTAGGCAACTAATTTTATAAGGTGTGGTTATGTTATTATAAAGAAAAATTAAGTCTGCATGCTAATTTTCAATGTTTTATATACATAGTAACTGATGTTGCAAGGTAGAGTTGTGGTATTTAAATGGCAATATTAATTACTGAAGTCAGATGAGCTAGTAGGTTATTAATATTGTTCACGGTAAATACAGAAGCAAGTCAAAGCATGTGAATAAAAATGTGTGAGAAGTTTTCTTTTTGTTTTATTCTTACCATCTGTCACTGTCTGTGTGTGGTGTGTGTGTGTGTGTGTGTGTGTGTGTGTGTGTGTGTGTGTGTGTGTGTGTGTGTGAGATGAGGTGTTGCAAGCTAGGATATGCATTTGAAGTACACACGTTCAGTAGATAAGTATATGGTTTCTTTGCTCAGTTCAGCTTGCTTTATTTTATCTTTGCTTGCGTGTGAAATGCCAGAATAGTATACATAGCCTCTGGATAGCTCCATAATTAGAGAGCATTTTAAAGTAACAGACTTGAATAAAGTTCTAGTTTTATAGATCTGAGTGGGAGAAAGTGCATGCTGGGAATTTGCATATAACTACAGAGCCTATTCATTTGACTGTGTTCTCTGGCTTGGTTTCTGGCTGTGTGGAGTCTCTGTCCATCTTTCTGTGCCAGTGTTGTTTCCTCCCACATCACAAATATGTGTAAATGAGTGAATGAGCAAGCGTCCAAAATTCCCCACAGGTGTGCACATGGTGTTTGTACATGTTTTACTGTGCATGTGTACTGCAGTGGATAAATTGATTGGTATGCCCATCCAAAACTGATTCTGTGCTTCATGCCTACTTGTTGATAAAATAAACTGCTGACCCACTCCTATGGCCCCCATTCAGATAAATTTTATTTGAAGCCATGTTAACCATTTTTGTTTTAGTTGTGTTGGCTTTTGGAGATATAATGATGCATATCGGATACTACTTCCTAGGAAATATATAGGTTGTGGCTGTATGAAACTTACCTTGTTATCTTTGTCAGAGGTGAAATGGAAAATGTTATGGTGGAAGAATTTGTACAACTGTGGCCTATGAAAGGCACAACAACAGAAAGAGACACATAAACAGGTGACACAAGTTTTAGATAAAGTCCATTTGCTTCTAAATAGGCTTGTAGGCTTTACCACAGATGAAGCCCTAACTATGACAGTGAAGGATAATGCTTTGATACATTAATGCTTAACTCTGTGGTTCATGAAAATGTTGTCCTCCATTGTATTATTCACCAGGAGTATGTTTGTACATAGTCATTTAAATGCAACCTATTATGGAAAAATAATATATATAAACAAAAAACACTTGGACCACACTGAAATTGCTGACGTCAATGCAAATTTATAAATTTGCATTGACTTCAGTGATTTCAGCATGGTTCAAGTGGTTTTTGTTTATATATTTGTTTATATATTTGTTCGCTTCTCTTACCACTTGATTTACTGTGAGTTCAACCATTTCATTTTAACTTTTTACTTATAAAAAACATAGTTTGCGATTCCAAATGGCTTAAGGGGATGGGGAAAACATCTGAGATAAGACTTCCCCATCAAATTAAACTTTTCTGATTCACAGACTACCGTCTCTAAGGTTTTCTCCTTGTGGAGGCCCCAAAACAGAAGAAGGTCTCACAAACAGAAAGTACAGTTGTGTACACTTACCATAAATGTAGATGTTCGAGTGTATTCACTGATGCAATCATCACATTTGGGTTATCTGCTTGCAGTAGCCCTCAGTCGGTCTGATTAACAAAGTCTTGGGTCATGCGTTGGTTGCTGTCCCTTCTTCGTGACGTTAGGTCGTCAGGGGTATAAAACATGCAGCCAACGCCATTACATCAGTTTGTCTTGCCCCAGATGTCAGGTGCCTCCCTAATGGGAAGCAATTAAATCTATAAATATACAAGGTTATACGGTAAGCAGTATTGCCAACATTGAAAGCCTTTCTGTTGTTGCAATGCAAAGAATACTTACATAACTAGATAACATATAAGCCTTGGTTATTGAAATGCATATGACAGTATTTGTAATAAAGGACAGAATTACATTATGTTAAGCTCATTACAGGCTTAACCTGCAAACTAAACAGAATGCCAATCTATCATATGTGGTCCATATTCATGTGCAGTAATCCGTTAAGCAATATATGTTGAGCTTGTTTCTTGTTTGCTTTTCATTTTTTTACATTGATCATGTTTTCCCCATGAAACAAGTAGATAGTTGTTGTCAGGCAGCAGGTCTTTTTTGGATAAGAAACATTTTTACAAGTGGGGGTATCACAGAGATTGCTACTTCCAGCATGTTACTTTGTACTTTCATAAAGCTGAATATAAATTATAATTAGAACAGGAGTGCAAGGAGAAGTGATTTGAGTTAAGTGCTGCTTGTTTTTCTTATACTTGAGTTTGACTGGCATTCCAGTAATGTATTTAAAAAGTAATTTATTTTTTCATGCCTCACATCCTTTTTGTTTCCATCTAATTAAGTAAGCTGTCATGCAGCCAATGGATTGAAACATTTTTTTCTTCTGCACTTCATTTTGTCTTGATTGGACTCTCATAATGATGGTTTGGCACCCAGGGCAGCATATTTAAAGTTTTTGTGGTTTTGAGCATAGCCCCTCCCTTTTCTAGTTGGTCACACCCATTTCCATTGACCCCACCCATTCAGCTGTCTCCTGCAGCTCCCCTTTGATTTGAAGTCACCAGCTGCCACTGAATTAAAAAAAAAAACTCTTTGAGCATCAGCATCTTCTGTTTACTAGGGGATACATGTATAAATGTGGTAGGTGTAAATTTTGCCCCTATATTTTTGAAGGAAATACATTTACAATCAATAATATGAAGGTGAAGATACCCAGTAAATGCTGCTGTAACAGTGAAAAATTTGTTTATTGTGCTTCATATTCTGTTTATGTTTTTATGTGGGGAAGACAACGTAAACTCAAAAACATGATTGGGGAACATCTGAGAAATATTAGAGAGTGTTGTGAAATGAATGCACTAGCAAAGCATGTCACATTAAATCCAGGACATGTTTAAATTTATTGTTTTAGAAGTTGTATCTGTATCAGAAAGAGAGGTGCATGGCACTATTTCTTGGAAATATTGGAATTAATATGGCAAATGCACCGGAATTCCATATACTGGCCACGTTTAAATGAAAGTCTCTCTATCTCTAGTCTTGTAAAACTGAAAGCTCTCAAAAGATAATTTTTTATAGTAATTGTGTTTGCATTTCTTAAAATTTTCTAATTCTTTCATATTTTATATTGCTTTTATGCCTTTTGTGTATAATTAAGTGATTTTTATTTATACATTCTTAAATTCTTGACACTAATATAGTGTTTATATACATATTCATATATTTATAATAGGGGGTGTTTTTACACATTTGGGCTCCAAGACAGGATATGATGTCATCTTTTGTTGTTGTTGTCTTTCGGCTTTTCCCAGTTAGGGGTCGCCACAGCCAAACTCCAGTCCACTAATGATTGGCAGTAGATTTTGACGAACGCCGAGGTGCCAAGTCGACGTTTAACCCTCAACAAAGGCATGCCCATTTACGCATGTCTTTCGAATGTTCACCCAACCATGGGGAGGACATGCAGACTCCACACAGAAGGTACTCCCTGCACTCCAGCCAAGAATCGAATGGGAGAACCTCTTGCTGTGATAAATTTGGTGTATGATGAATCTATACTGTTTCTGATGACGTTCCTGATAAATTAACTGTTTGAGATGAAAGCACTTATTCCTCTAAATAAACTGTGTAGATTTACTACTTCCTGCCTGCATTTGTTTCACCTTGGATTTCGTGGTTTCTTTTGTTCCTGTTTGGGAGCCTTTATAACTCTCAACTCGTGGTGAACCCCTCAAAAATAAACAATTTTTTTCCTAAGTCTCTTTCTCATGAAAAAACAAAATTTCAAATGCTGTCTCTTAATACTACAACCACTGAAGCCACTGGTCATAGCAGATTATTAGGGATGATAGTGGATGATAATCTTAAATGTGACCTGCATATCCAAAATTGTATAAAAACTCATTAAGAACTAGGGGTGCTTTACAGAGCCAAAAACTTTCTCACCAATGCAACTAAAACTACACTTGTCACTATTTAACTCCTCCCCTCACTACTTTATGGCACTCTAATCTCTACTAACCACCGAAAATCACAAAAATCAAAACTAAACACTGCTATAATAAAGTGGTTACATATGCAACACATACCCCGTATGAGAACTCATCACTGTATAGCACTAAATAGCCTAAATTGGTTAGAACTACACCATCAACTAATACATACACAGCTTTTTTACCACCTATAACATTATTCAGCATCTGTCTGCTTGTCTGGCACTATACACAACTATGTTCCCAATCAGTCATTAAAGTCCATTGTCCACAAATCTATCACATCTGTTGGTCATGGTCTGTACTCATACCATGTTGCTAAGGACTGGAACTCCTTAGGATTATCTATCAGATCAATACCTTCTCTCCAGTCCTTTAAAACCATTTGGAAAAATTTACTAGCCAATATCTGGTTTTGTACTTGCTCAATCCCAGGAAAAATTACATCCTTAAATATGAGCAAGTACCTATTTATACCTTATACCACCTTTGGGTTGGGAGGGTGGCCTAATGGTTAAGGTGTTTGCCTTACAAACATAAGGTGCAGGGTTTGAGTCTCACAAGGGATAATTGGTTAGGCTTAAAATGGCTCACAAGGGCAGTTAGCCTAGTATAAACCTATTAAAGGTTCACTCACTATGAATAAATAAATCAGAATCTTACTTTCCCTTCTTCACTCACATCCTTACTTCAATCAATGTCTATCACTTTGCTGTCTTTCTAAATATGCCATACTCTTGTTATTTTTCTCACTTCATATTGCAGTTCCTGTTCATATTATACTAACTTACCTTTAATTACTCTATAAACTGGCTAACATTTCTCTAAATATTAACTCACTGTCATATAAGTTGTATCAATTCAATTTGGTATACTTATTTAAACTGTAGTTGTTTTGTATTACTTATGAAATGTATAAATTTGCTGATCTTAAAATGTTTTGTAATACTTGGAGCTTTTCTCTGTGTGCCTTAAATGAAAAGGGGTACCTACCTAGTTAGAATTTTCTAGTAAGTAATTTTGTGCCTAACATTTCACAGTCACATACAAAAAGATTGCTGTCATGCTTACTATGAGAAAGACATACCCAATAGGAAAAGCAAGGTGCACATAAAATAAATAAATAAATCTAACAATATATATGCATGGGTATATATATATATATATATATATATATATAGATATATATATATGTTTGTATATATATATATATATATATATATATATATATATATATATATATGTTTGTATATATATATATATATATATATATATATATATATATATATATATACATATACACATATAAGGTCTATATTACAATATCGAATGATTAAGTGACCGAACACCTAAACATCGAACTTGTAATATCGAAAGCAAAAAACAGTGAATACCCAATTTAATGCAGGGAAAGATTTTCATTGGCCATTCGCTGGATTTTGACATTGTCTCTACTGTACAACGATCTCGGAGTTGGTATATTTTGTTGGGGGGGGTGTGTGGGTTGACGTCCCCCACTTAGTTTGGGTATAAAGTTAATTTTTTATTTTCATGGCCAACCGATGTGTTTTCCTGAGCCATTTGACGTTTTTAGGTTTGATTTTACAAGTTTGATTTTTAGGTGTTCAATCATCTAAACATTCGATCGTGTAATATAGACCCATAGATATATATATATATATATATATATATATATATATATATATATATATATATATATATATATATATATATATATATATATATATATATATATATATATGTGTGTGTGTGTGTGTGTGTGTGTGTGTGTGTGTGTGTGTGTGTATAGATATACTAGTCATCACCTTTGTTAAATGATGGTTTGGTCAACATGTATTTAATCAACAGAATTTGGTTAGGTAAACAAATGGTCAAGACAACAAAAGTGCGAGACTGGGTGACTTTTCAGGGTTAGGGAATATGCCCCTTCCCCAATATTGTGCAGTCTCAGTAACAGTATATAAATATATATGTATATACATTCATACAATTTGAAAGGGGGCACAGACAGTAACATGGGAGAAAATGGCAGCTTGCCCACCTGCAAAAGGCAATTTCTTATTTGTTTTTCTTATGTTTTTATTTAGCATGCACCATGGTTGTTGCTTAGCACATGAGTAGTAATGTCAGCATTTAGTTTCAACTTTTTTGTGTCAACATTGTGAATGTCATCATTTGCGGCATTTGATCATTGCAAATAAACAGATATATATCTAAACCCCTATCTATCTGTCTATCTATCTATTTATCTATCTACATATATATAGGTTAAAGAGGAATTGCCATGTTACATTTCCACATCATGGTAATATTCCCATTGTGGTCAATGCCACTCTGGCTTCATGTTTGTCAAAATTAATCATCAACTCTTTTGCAAAAGTGCTTAGCTTGACCAGAAATATATAGGTAAATCTCATGTTTTTCTCACACAAAAAAATTCAACACTGTTGCATTCTTTGTGCAGTGTATCTCTTGAGGAATTATCAGCTGTGTTTTTTTTAATTTCATTAGCAATTTGGTTATGATTACAGTGGTGCTTACCCATTATCCATATTTCTAGATAAACAAATTGAAAGGCCTTTTCATACAGCAGACTTACATCATAGTAAGTCCCTTACACTGGAGGTAAGTGTTTTAGAAATGGGACATGTTGAGAATTCTGATCCCTTTCAATAAATCGCATAATGTTGTACTCATATAGCTTCAGAAACATAGATCACAGATCTGAACTTGCATTTTCATAACTACATGTCCAGCAACAACATCTGTCCTTTTTGCTTGTTCTTTTAATATAAGTGGGGTTGAACACCATCAGTGCATAATTTTCACATAAAGATTCTGCATCATTAGAATTCTTGAGCAGTCTGTCAAAATGATTTTAGCAAAACAGATGTTTCTTTTTGGAATTATTCAAGTGAAGTTAATAAACAAGTATTCTCAGAAAAAAAGATAAAACACTTTGTTCACAGTCAATGAAGGAATCCACATCTTCCCTGTTCTGGTGTGTAGACACACGGAAATGTTTACATAGATGTTTTTTTCATCCCACATAGAATACAATAATATACATTAAAGATGAATGAAATTTTTACATAGATGTTTTTTCATCCCTTATAGATTAGTAATAATGTACAAGAAAGATGAAATGAAAGGGTGGAGATGTGAACACTCTGATGCTGATTGGATACATGTGGTTGTTAATTGCAAAATAATTTCCCCATTTTGGTTAGACTTTAAATATCTTTGTAAAGCTCTATGGAATGACAACTGTATAATTTCTGACTCCCTTATCCTTTAAAATGTTCTGCTCTATAGCAAGGAAAATTGTTACTAAACACTGGAAATCCCTATCTACTCCTGTATTTAAAGTTGAGTTTATTTGTCTTGTGAAATACATTTGTAAGAATGAGATAGCTACCATAAAAGCAAGGACTAACAACATAACTCATTATTTAATTGCTTGGACAAAATTGCCTAATCCGTTAGAGAAATATTAAGTGCTCTCCTATGTGTATTACTTTTTTAATTGTTAGGGACATTGTATATAGTTATTGTGTTATAAAATGAATAAAAACATTTTAAAACAATCTGTTTCCATTGTATATTGCATTGTCAGTCATAACATTCCACCATTAATGCTTGTCTAAGTTTCTTCATTTCCTCATTTTAATTTCATTTAATTTATTATAAATAACAGTAGCAAGCACCCTTTCTTATTGACATCCAGTTTCTGATAAAAATTCACTGTATCAGCTTCCCCTCTGGCACTGTTCTACCTTTACTGCTTAACTGAGTTTTTCTCTACAAATATTTGAGATTCTCATATTCTAGCCAGCAACCATCCACAACTCCAACATCATTCTTTATCTCATGAAACCCTATGGACATATTATCAGTTTAACAGATTCCCATTTCATTCCACTTGCCTATCCATACATCCCATCTTAGTCTTACAAACTCACTATCAGGTGGAAATAACAGCCATTTACCATTTCTAAAGTAATTTATCAAATTTAACTGTCTCTCTATCATTTATTCTACTTTCTTTCTCACTAACTCCTGCAGTATCCCACTAGGATAATTCACCTTACTTTCTTCCATCTTTTCCTATGCCTTTCATCTTACCTCCAAATTGTCTCATTCCATAAATTTTGTTAGCAGATTACTGACCAATACGCACCTGAAATAATACAGAGTTCCTTATCATCCCATGTGCCTTTGTGCTTAAATATTCACTTCCCCTGTCATACTGTCTCTGACTGTCCAAATAAACAGATATCCAAGTATACTTGTATGTTTTTGATCAATTCACTATCTTGGGCAAGTGGTGTATGCTGATCTAGATATAAAACATGTTGGACAACCATTATCTATACCACATCAATTCATTTCTCAGGAACTTTTGCCTACCTATTTGTGTAATAATTCTGACATCTTTTCATATAGGCATTTTCAGTACCAAGCTACAGTTTCATCTAAGGTTGGGTACACCTTCAGCCCTCAGTATTTCATTCTACCTTTTTAAATACAGATATCTCTAACCATTAAGGAACTAATACACTTAACAGGATCACCATTAAGATTTTGCAATGAGACATGAGCTTTACTCCATGCCAAATGCCATACATATATGCAAACTCTGAGAAAGTGAGATTTGAATCCTATGAGAACGCCATGCAATTATTGTCAAAAGATTATGGTGGAGAGAAATATCAGGTTCTCGATTTAACCATTATCATTAAATTATACCACCATCTTCTTTGCCAATATTTCAATAACCAAGAGAAACAATAATGATTTTAATACCCAATGGACTGCTACAACTCATGAAATTTCTCTGTTCACTACAACTCCTAACTTAGGGTATTTGTATTTTGTCAGCACTGCACAGAAAGCTCATTATCAAGCTAAATCTCTATCATAACCCTTCCACTTTATGATATAAAATGCTTTTTTTATAATAAATAGCATGGCATATTTATTCCCTGCTCTGGATCTCTCCACTGCTTCCATAACATTCAGGAGCAACCTCCAGTAATCTTCTGATCACCAGACTCCAACAAAAACAGCTTAGAGAATGTCTGCTAAATGAGGTGTCTCATCTTTCCTATAAACTGCTTGGAATCTAGTATACATTAAAAAAAAAAAAATATATATATATATATATATATATATATATATATATATATATATATATGTATATGCATGGGTGTACTTCACAAGCATGAAATCACACATAACCGAAGACAAAAATATCGAGATGAGAACTCCAAAACTTCAGTTACATGAATGACCACATAGCTGACAGGTTTCCCATTGTAAGTAACCACTAAGCCAGCAACTAATGGACAATACACAGCACCATCTAAAACTCACTCAGGCGTGGGGCTATCCCCCACACTCCCTAATGTGGGGGGCTGCACCCCAACACCCTCTTAAATAAATATATCAACTCCGGGATTGCACTACAGTAGGAAAAGGTAAAATTTCCCCTTGCTGGCCCAGTGGTTACCTACCATGGTAAACTTGTCGGCTATGTGGTTGTTCTTGTAACTGAATTTTCAGAGTTCTTGTCTAGGGCATCTGGTTTTCTGTTATGTGCGATTTCATTCTTGTAAAGTAGACCCATATCTATATATATATATATATATATATATATATATATATATATATACATATAAGTAAGGAAAAACTGGCCTATATTTGCCCAGATCATGTAAACAGATTTTCTTCTTCAGAACCACATTGTCATGGACATCTTTCTAACCCTGTTGGAGACACATTTCATCTCTACAACTAATAAAAAGTAACATCAAATATAGCACCTGAAAGCGCATTAATTTATAGAACCTTTAACAGAAATAATATATACCTCACGTTTCCATTTCTTAATTATCATAACTGCATTAAAGATCTCAGTCCAACTTTTAGATTCCCACTAACCAGCATTTGTTCCCCTCATCTTGTGTCAGATATAATCATCAGCTAGCTTGCCTACCTTTATTCAACTCAGGTGCATTGTGCAAATATAAATTACTAAGTTTTTCCAAAATGTCTAAGTGTGTGTCTTCATGTAATGTAGTATCCTGAATATAATGTATCTTAATGTAAAACTTCTGATCCTTCTTCTTCATCAATATAAGAATTACATCAGTATACCCAGCCCACCACTGAGTTTACCCCAGTGGGTACTCAACAACAAACCAGAATATTTCTTTCCTTTCAGGCATACATCTTTTCTCTGTAACCTTGTCATGTGAACTACCCCTTTTTTTGACCCCTGACACCTGTAGACATTCCATCAGAAAGCTTAGATCCTCTGTTTCCTTCTCCTCCTGTCTTCTCTGTCTCATACCCATAATCTCTCACCTCCATCTAGCCTTCTGTGCATCATACCACACTGCTGCTCTCAAAAAGCCCCATAGAGGATTCATCTTGATAATGCACAGCCATCCCCCTATACTATCCCACCACATATTTTCTATCCAGTTTAAATCACTTCACTTTCAACCTACTTATCCCTTCTCATGTCCTATCCAATCAACTGAAAGAAGAGTTTGTCCCAAAATTTTGCACATGAATATATCTCTCTTACAGATTTCTTCGGTTTCCTTCATTATCTGCTAAAGCAGTCTATATTGATAGTTTGCTTCCTAATGCTCCTCAAATTTATTTATATATAAATCCCCTTTCTGAAATTCACTTAACTCTCCATGGATCCAGGAAATGCAAACTGTCCTTAAAATGCTTCTGACACTAGCATATTGTTCTTTATACCTAAACATCTTATCTAGACTAGCAATCCACATTACTTTAAAACCCACTTCATGCAGAATTCTGTCATTCGCCTTAAGATCATTTTCCACATACCACCTAAATTCTTGCATCTTTCCTCATTATTATTGTTAACCTCCTAAATGTGACACTCTATTAAAATTTCTCTAAGGCATAAATCTCATGATCAGTTATCTGTCATAAACACTTCTATGTACATTCTCAGTGAAAATTTTGACTATTACAGTAGACTTACATTTGCCTTGGCTTTACATAAATAATTAATTATTATACTCTTTTTATGTGGTTCAAGACATCTCATACAATCCATGAAATTACCCTGATAATATGACCTCACCAAATGTGGTATGTGAATGTTTGTGTAGTTATTGACAGAATATTACTGTAGTCATCAGAAAGACAGAAATAAGATTGCTTGAATATTGACAATTGGGTAATCTAATTGCAAAGACTTATACACATTCATTGTATAGTGTCCCTTACATTTTATATAACAGTTAAAACAGAACAGCTGTTTCATTTAAATATGAATATGATACAACCTTTTAAAATAAAATCACTCTTAGAACCTTCTCCATTCAACTTAAAGCAACAGGATTATATGAAATTACAGCTAGGTTGTTGAATGGAAGAATGTAAAGATGTATTCTTTTTTTTGATTGGAATAGCCATAAACAGCATGATGATAATTTGTACACTTGAGTTATCTACACTCATGTACCAGTCAGTGGGCGTGGCTGTAAGTAAAATAAATATACTAGCTGCTGATGAGATTTTTCAGAGGAGGAGAAAGAAAAGAGGTTGGGATGTTCTGTGTTGCAGTCTAGTAGAATAATGAGTGCCCTTCCATGGTGTAGTTTGAGATGACTGGCACAAAAACATGAAACATGAACACATTTCTCCTCTGCCAATCATACCTACATTCAATTTGTCCAGCTACTAGAATCTCCATCAAGAGCTTTAACTTTCTTCAACTCTCCATCTCGTCCCCATAAACATACCCCTGGTCATCCTACCTAGTACCTTTATAATCTTCTAGTGTCAGTTAATGATCACAGCTTCTCTAACATTCCCATATCCCAGACACTTCTAAACATGCCCTATAGTCCTCTTTTCATAACCTACTACAAAGTGCATTTCCACTCTCATTTATAGAATTGTTATTCATCAACTTATTCTATCCATTTTTAAATAATAATGCTAATATTCAAAACACATATGCCTGATTCCATTCTTTTGTCCCTGATTTTTGTAAGCAGTGAATTTTGAGGTGGATAGATATGACTTTGCCACAAAAGCACATCCACTTGTTACAAAAATGTGTGTGTCTTTGTATTTATTTGATATATATATATATATATATATATATATATATATATATATATATATATATATATATATATATTTATATCTCTAGGGACGTAAACCTTGTCACCACAATAAACAGGACATACTTGAGGGATAGATTCCTATCCCAGAGACTTTCCATACTCTTGAACAAGCTACCCATCTTTGTCAAGCAAAATTCCTCATTAGCACTCTTCAAGAAAAACCTTGATGAATGGATGGGAAATAGGAAATACACCCTGGGGATCACTTCTGTGGCTCTGCTCGACTGTGGCACAGGAAAATAACTTTCTTGGGTGGTGTATGCCAGGGAACTTTGTTGGCTAGGCATACTTAGGCCCCTGGGACGATAGCCTAGTGCCTACCTATGAACCTATGAACCTATGAATCTATGAACATGTATCTGGAATATTTATTCCCAAGCTTTCACTGAAAATTGGTTTCTTTCCAAGTCAGACTTTCTTAGCAAACAAATGTTAAATAAATGAAATAAATAAATCTATGTGCATAAAACCATCAGTCTATTACTACATATGACTCTATGTCAAGTGCTTGAACTCAGAAGTTTGAGCACTTGGACATAATAATATTAGACTGAAATATAAAATATTTTAAAAAAATTGCAAAAAAAAAGGTGAAGTTCCCATGCATCTGCACCCTTGCCTGCTATATATATATATATATATATATATATATATATATAGATATATATATATATATATGGGTCTACCTGACAACACCGATGAGCTAAAACACCGACAACGAAATCACCGACACCACAAAACCGAAATTTCAGAAACACGAAACGTCACATACCTGACAAACCACAATCCCGACACTCAACAAACAAAACAAATCCCCTGTCCAAAAACACATACACAACACAAGCACACGAAAAACCTTACAAACCTACACTGAACCTTACATACACAACTATCTATGCACTAACCTTAACCCAAACCCTAACCCTAAGGTCCGTCACTATCGCACACTCACCTAACCCGCGCCCTAACCCTAACTCACTTAACCCACCCCTATCCCTAACCTCTGTCACTATTGCACACTCACCTGACCCATGCACTAACCCTAACTCACTTAACCCACCCCTAACCCTACAGACCGTCGCTATCGCACACTTACCTTACCCACACCCTGACCCTAATGTCCATCCCTATCGCACACTTACCTTTACATGTCAGTGTTCTCAGCATTGGGATTCTCAACTGTCAGTCTTCTCCATTGTCGATCTTCCGATGTCGGTGTTCTCGTCGTCGGCGTTTCGAGATTTTGGTGTTTTCAGGTAGACCTGTATATATATATATATATATATATATATATATATATATATATGTGTGTGTGTGTGTGTGTGTGTGTGTGTGTGTGTGTGTGTGTGTGTGTGTGTGTGTGTGTGTGTGTGTGTATGCCAAATCCAAGATCACAATAATATAGGGGTGGGCAGACTTACATTCTGCAGTGTATTATAATCTGGTACTACCAAATGCTGGAAAAGTATGAAAAATCAATTATCAAACTATTTTGCTGGTATTACAAGCATTCTGAATTTTGTTAGTTGAAGGGCTTGACAGGAAACATAAGTCTATATCTATATCTAAATCTATATCAATATCTATAGGTAGATAGATATATACTATTGGTGTCATTCATGTGACAGCTGAATGAAAATTAGCTGATTGAATGTGCTGGCTTGTTTCCTGTGTGAGATTGTGAATAGTGAAAACTGGTTAGCACTTTCCCTACTGAAGTGCAATCTCAGAATTTGTAAATACAATTAGAATGGGGTGTGGGGGCAGAAGTGTACTTGTCCATATACAAATCATACTGTTTTTTTTTTTTCCAGTATTCTTTTAGATTGACAACTTTTTATTAATCTGGTGCAGTTAACTTATATATGTATGTGACTAAGTGCCATATTCTCATATATATATGTATAGCTATATCTATATATCTATCAAAGTATGTAGATATATATATATATATATATATATATATATATATATATATAGAGAGAGAGAGAGAGAGGCATAGATATAAATATATCTACAGGCAAACCTACTCAGCGAGGTTGTGTGGACAGCCATAATAACTACCGGGGGTGAAAATACTGCAACACCAGCAGTGATAACACAGTAAAGAAAAGTGTACTCAGTGCAGTGTGCACTAAATTACTTGAAGAATTACATAATGGAAGTGGATTTAAACAGGAAGGGTAAGTAGAAGGAAATGTCCTCTGCACACGGAAAATAGGCTGATGAAAATAGGCACAGACATGAATGACTGGAATCAATAAAGAGGGAGAGGGCACAGTAAGTATGGCAATATCCCCAAAATAGGATATGTCAATGTATGTACACTTCCATCACAAGTCATTAGCATAGCATTAAGCACATATGTAGATAGCACAGTATGTACTGCTACTTATACCTCCAGAGCATGTATATTATAATATAAGCACATTTTATAATATATATGTGATGGCCACACAAGGTTACATTTCAATGGAGGTGAATGGTTGTGATATAGACATCACTAGCATGTTCAAGAGAGAGGACATTTAGCATGAACAGCATATATATTAAGGGTATGTGCATACTCTGAAAATCTGCAAAAATGACTTGCTTGAATATGACTAACAGGTCACCATAACTCTCAGCCATTCAAGGACACATAGCAACAGACTCCTGGACATATACAGACAGAAACAGGCACACTCATGGTCACTTTTTCAGTATTGCAGCCATTAATCTGTGGCATTGACAGAATGTGAGTGTAACATTATATATGTTCTTCAGAAATAGATGTATAAAATCTATTATGATTGTTAGTATTCTGTTTAAGAGGGACATTGTTAAAAGTAGAGTTGAAATCAGGACAAATCACGGCCAGTAGATAGGTTTGCATGACACATAAGCCATGATCATCACCTGCAAGGATCAAACCCATGTCATAAGTGTCATCACTGATGTATATATTTACTGTTTGAAATACAGAAAGATGTATCACACAAGCATCTAGTAGAACACCTTGAAAGTAAATATGCATTGTCAAATACCGATGGGTACGCATCCCGAGGAATAGTTCTGTATGGGCTGCCAGATATGTGATACTCTTGACTAAAGCATCCCTGGCTGTTGTAGGTATTGGCTATATAGACAAAAACTCATTCAAACACCACACTATTATGAGTGGATTCCCTACACACAGCTGGGTATTGCATGCATCTGACACATAGGTTCATAGGTTCATAGGTGTGTACTAGGCTAATGGCCCTGGCCACCCACTCATCAAGATTTCTCTTGACACATGTCTGAACCATTTACAATTGGTGTGTGAGAAAAGAAGTGATCTGTTATAATGAATGGTACAGCACTATGTGAGACTGTTGGCAATGCATTACCTATGCCCATGTGTACAGAAAGTATAGCAGTGCAAAGTCAATTGTCAATGATCAAAGAAACCATCACTGTAATATTGTACACATAAAAAACAAATACATGGAGCAGCATCTATAAGTACATGTTAAAAAATGTTATGCTGTGCAAACCATCAAGTGGTAATACTGATGTGATGTAATGGTATGTCCATAGAACAGTACAGTCACACTATAGCTGTATATAGGCTACAATTGCACTTCATAGGTTTGTAGGAGAGTACTAGACTAATGGCTCAACAGCCCATGCAAGTCTAGCCAGATTTAACAATTTCCAGTAGCTAGGTGAACAAAGTTCACACAGGTATGAACCTATGCTAAGTTATGTTATACCAACTGCCTCTGTCCATGAGGGACATGGTCACCACTCAAGGAGTAAATGTACAACTACACATCCATTGATTTATGTTGCATTTGAAGAGGGTCAAGGAAGGGTTCTTTATGTGAATGGGAATCTTGTTCCAGAGAAGGGGTAGTCTCTGAGAGATGTGTTGATCTCTCCAACATAATGTATTTATGTCAGAGGTTAAGATCTTTAGAATGAGTGACCCTTGTGCAGTTTCATTTACAAATGTGTAACATTTCTATCAGGGCCTGACTGGGCACTGTCCTGCAGACCAGATACAAGTTGCCTCAGTAGACTGTAGGAGACAGAAAACAGTGATAGGGCTTTCAATTTTTCCACATAGGACTTGTTTTTTATAACCTCTATATTCCTGGTGAGAAAACTCTTGTATTCACTCTAGCTGTTGCAGATGTCTGGTGCAGAGGATGAAAAAGGTTGCATTGTACTAAATTATTGTTGTGGAATGGAATTATAACATCCTTTGATCATGATGCCATGCCCTTTTATATGAGTCGTGCCACATAGAAGGACTTTCTCACCACTATGGACACAGGGTGGACTAAGTTCAGATTAGTATCAATCTGAGTACCCAGATCACATACCACTGGGGCTACTTTTTTGGGGGGGTTGTCTATATTGTAATTAGGTGGGGTGTTTGCTTTCCAAAAGGGAATAATTATGAACTTTTTTGCATTTATTTCTCTCTATGGCTCTGGCAACAGTCATTTGTGTGTGCTAATCCTTTCTGTAGTATATTGGTATTGTTCATGGGTTCTGTGATTGCCAACAGTTTGCAATCAGATATAAACTTGGTCAGACAAAGACTGTCTATGTTTGCTTTGACTTCTGAGAAATAAATACCGAACAGGAAAGAGTCTAGTACATAAACCTGTGGTGCATCCCTGGTAACTAGCCTCTTGCTAGAGGTGAATTCACCCCTTTTTTGCAGTATGTATCTGTTGGTGAGTCATTTGGCTACCCACCTGGTAACACAGGGGTTTAGGCCCAGCGGAGAGAGTTTCACTTTAATACCTGAGTGGGGAATTGTGACAAATGTCTTGGCCAGGTCAAGTTAGATGATTATTTTTTATGGAAAAATGAATATTTTTTGCAGACAAAAGGAACAGCCATGGGTGCAGCTTTTGCACCCAGCTATGCAGTGATTTATATGGGAGAGTTCGAGAAGGAATTCATGTTTCAAAACACATTCTTTTTTAACAATGTGGTCTTTTTTAAACGTTACATAGATGATTTGATTTTTGTATGTAAGGGTGATATTATTTTGTTTGATCAGTTCTTGCTGGATTTAAATAATAACTATCATGGTCTAAAATTTGTAGCACATACATCTGAATTCAAAATTCCTTTTCTTGATGTAGAGTTTTATGTGGGAACGAGTGGTTTGGTTGAATACAGAACTTTCAGGAAACCCACATCGGTTAATAATTTTTTGCATGCCAGTAGTATGCACCCTGCACATCTGATTAAGGCTTTACCAGAAGGGGAATTCAAAAGGAATTTGAGGAACACTTCGGATAAAAATCTTTGGGAGGAAGTATGTGATGAAATTTTGGAAAGATTAACTTCTCGTGGATATGACCATGATAAACTTCAATCTATAAAATGTAGATTGTGTAAAAACAAGAGATTTGGGATGTGTGGGTGTGAGAATGTATTTGATTCTGAAAATTTATCAGATTTGAACAGGTTATTTTTTGTATCCAAGTATTCTAATTTTTCAAGTATTATGGAAAAAATTATCAGGGGTCTGTGGCATGTGGTGAGTGAAGATCCAGTGATAGGTCATCTTTTTCCTAAGCATATTACCTTTTCTTATAGAAGGTACCCGAACTTAAAAGAAATTTTGAATAGGAAACTTGAAATCAAAACAGATAGTAGTGTTGGGATGCATAGCTGTGGTAAGTGTTCCGTTTGTAATAAAATTAAAAATATGCACGGGTTGAAAATAAATGGAAAAAAATACACTGCTTTTGAGAGATTTGACTGTAGGTCATCTGGTGTAGTATACATTTTAGGATGTGATTGTGTTCCAGCAAAGTGGTACATTGGGCAAACTACTAGAAAGATTAAGATTCGTATCTTGGAGCATCTGGGTGACATAAGGAGGGGTAACTTGGAGAGCCCTGTAGCTGCACATTTTTGTAGCATACATGATGGCAAAAATGACAGCTTTAGATTTAGTGCATTAGCCAGGCCCCATTTATGTAAAGGGAACTTCAAAGTAGCTTTGAACAAGCTTGAACAGAGGATGATTATAGAATATCATACTTTATTCCCTAAGGGAATGAATTTGGAAATTTAATGAGATCAAATGAAATTTAACTTAAATTTGTTAACTTAATATTAAATAAAAGTAATTTTGTAATGTTTGAATTAAAGTCAAAGTGATTTATAGGATGTTATATTTACATTGCACTTTCTAAATGAAAAATTTATTGTACAAATGAAATTTAGTAATATTGTAATTTTGAGTATTTATTCTGTGTTTATATTTTTGCAACATATATAAGAAATTTTGTATAATGAAATAACCATTTTTAAAATTGTTAAAATTGTATTTATTCTTTTCTGGAAAATGTTTCAGTGTTGAAAGAGTTAAAATGTTTGGTATAATTAATTGCTTAATTAATTAATTGATTAATGCATATATAAAAGAACACTGAAAATGTTAGAGTGTGTCCCATTGAAGGCGAACAGCTGAGGTACCAGGACGGATTGAATAAAGATGGACTAAAGCCACTTCTGTGTCTTCTTTTGAATTTCTTGTGGTGTTTTCTGAAGAACACGTTAGATGGGATGCACACTCTTTCTCTTTCTCTCATCCATAGCCTTGGTGATCTTCTCAAAGAAGTCAACTAGATTTAAAAGACATGATCTACCCTTAATGAACCTGAACTGGGTTGGTTATAGAGTTGGGGCATTACCTATGTCCTTGTTGATAAGGTCTATGATGATTGTTCTCATGGTCTTATTGATGAGGCTCTTCAGGCTTATGTGTCTATAATTCCATGGATATGTTGATGGTCCCTCCTTGTGCAGAGAGATGACTGTTGCTTCCCCCCATTCTACTGAAACGTAGCCTCTTTGGAGGCTGGGGGTAAATAGAAATCCAAATGGGTCTGTTAGGTCAGGTGTAAAGTTATTTATAAGGCAACCTGGGATATTGTCAGGGCCCACTGATGCCATGTTTTTAGCCTTAGAGAGGGCAGAGATGACCTGCTGTCTTGAGATAATAGGCTGAGGAATGGCAGCAGGTATACTTTGAGTAATGACCAGTGGGGACAGGCAGTTGAACTTTGATCAAAATGTGTCAGCTAGCAGGTTGTCAATTTCCTGTGGTTGAGTATGGGTGGTGCCATGTACAACCAGATCTGCACATAGCTGGGTATTTCCTTAAGATTTCAGATATAGTTACAAAATGCTTTATGACATCATCTCCCAATACAACACAGGCAACACAGTGGACTGTTAACACAGTCATACTGTTCAACATATGTCATATGATTATATCAGTTGTACATGATATGCCTGTATGTGTATTACTGGCAATGTGTGGGTGAGGTCCCTGATACCATATGTGGACACATGACAACTGAGGTGGATGCAGTTCATACAAAACAGTTAACGACACAAATGCTGACAGTCAAAGAATGCTTCTGTGGAACACCTGAATAATCCATTTGAATAGCAACACAGTTGTGTATACAATAAATCCCCCAAAGTTGAAAGTGAATCTGAACATGTCATATGTTTTGTGTATAACAGTATTGCAACATGTGGATGAACCAGGTGTATGTTACCATGTAATCAGTATGATATAATATTGATATATATATATATATCAGATAACATTTCCAGATGCTAGGTATGCACATACACATCTGTGACATATTGCATCTGTCACTGTGATGGTTGAAGGAAAACTGAGTAGAATGTTGATATACTCCACTATAAGAATACATGCCTTAGTAAGCAACAATATATATACCATCATCCCATGTCAACAGTCCTAAGGAAGCATGTTGTTACATCTGTTATGGAAGGAGCATGTAACCAAATGGCAGCAGTGGGCATTGATACGGTAACTCAAATCAGAGATCAGAATACACTGTTGTAGGGCTACAGTACATCTACACTTCAACTTAGCACACATGCATGACAATAACATTGCTATGTGCAATGTCCATAGAATTGTAAGGCATGACTAGGTTAATGGTCAAGAGTACATACAATCCTAACCATTATTATACCATTTGAACCAAAATCCCTTTATCTTTGTGATGAAAGACAATAGGTCTATGTGCATATGTGACTAAGTGTTTGATTTTATTACAGACTGCCTTAGTCCATATGTGACATGTGCACCACCCTATGACAGAATTAGCATTTACAGATCCAGTGGTCTGCAAATGGCTTGCACAGGCTAATGTAGGGGCACCGCTTCACGATGTGTGTATGCATCTTTGAGATGAAGACATCCTCAGTGTTCCAAAGAAAGGACCTTATGTGTATGGAAGAAATAGGGGACACTGGATTCATGGGGCTATATAAAATGCTCTGAGTGGGAGTCAAATAAGAAGAAATTCAAGACATCAAGCAATAATTTTAGTATACCATCAACCACACACACACACACCAGATGATTGAGGTCAAATTTGAACAGAACGTATGTGTAGGTATACAAGCTAGATTCTTTAAAATGTAAGACTAACACCATGATGGATGTCTTAACTTAACAGAGTCAGAGTGCATTTTATACAGGATGATATCATCAGGTATGCTTTGAAGAAGATGTTGGAAGGATCATGTGATATAGATGTGGACTCACTACCCACTGTAAAATTGTTTCCAAACTAACAGTTGAAAGAATATACACACACACACACAAACACACAAACACACACACACACACACACACACACAAACACACAAACACACATTGACTGTTGTGAAATTAGAATCCCTACTTATTTAGTTACACAATCTAGAGAACATAGTACTTAACGCTAGTACCACGGCACAAGTCTGACATTAACAGTTTCAGAGTGCACGTCATACAGGATGACATCATCAGTGTATGATGAGAAGGTGATGGTCTGAAGGCTGTATGAAATAGTTGTGGAATCATTTACCAATGTAAAGGTATTTTCGATATGATACTTGAGTGAGGGAAGCAGGACATTGAGACAATCTCTTCTGACTATGCACAAGCACAGACACAAGCTAGAGAACACAGTAGTTAACACTAGTGCAACAGCATAAATCTGACTTTAAGAGCATCAGAGCTTTCTTAATATAGGATGACATAATCAGTGTATGGTGAGACAATGATGTTGGGGGGAGTGCATGAATAGCTGTAGAGTTATGTACAAGTGTAAAAGTATTTTCTGAATGATACTTGAGTGAAGGCAACAGGATCTGGATTCAAGCTTTTCTGACTACACACACATGCGCGCGCACACACACACACACACACACACACACACACACACACACACACTCAGTTACAGAGACACACACACACAGACACACACACACACACACACACACACACACACACACACACACACACACACACACACACACACACACACACACACACACAAATCAACTGTTGGAAGATTTGATCTCCTGCCTAACTAGATACACAAGTTGGAAAACACTATGATTAATACTCACGTCATCACAGATGACTGGTTTTATCAGTGTCAAAGTGCCCTTTATAGCAGATGAAATCATCATAGTGTCAGTAACACATACTTTTATTGGACTTGTGTGCAAAGAAAGGACTTGTGAAATGATTGTGTCATTGCCGTTTGCAAAAATACATTGAAATACACCCTGGTAACCTAGTTGAAATACATCTGTCATGAATGCATATTGCAGAACTGAGCCACACCTGTGCCTGTTTCTGAGGATGTTGTTTAGATGACACACTTTCTCTCTCTCTCTCTCACACACACACACACACACACACACACACACACACACACACACACACACACACACACACACACACACACACACTTTGGAAGCGCCAGTATTGTATTGCAAGGATGGAAGTATGTGTGTCTCCATATTCAGATGAAGTGATGTCCACATTAATAAAATTTACTGACATTATCAATGTGATATGATCATGGATGATCAACGTCCAGTGTCAGTATAAACCCACACCAAATGTAACAGTGCAGTTACACTCAGTATTTCTGTAGTCTGTTTGATAATGGCCCAAGTACTGATATATCTTTTGCAAGTGTATCTCTGCTGGGCACACATGAATATCAAGAAGTATGTGTTCATTCAAGCACACATGTCACTGCCCTTCTGTTGCATCTTTTTGAATGCCTTTCTATGTAATGGAACATAACAGCCCAGTATCCAGAGTAAAACATGATAAAAACCTCATCACAAAACACATCACTGAGAAACTGATTTGTGCAGATGATGGCAAAGTGTTAGCTCATGCGTGATTTGCACTTCATGATTCAACTTGGACCTGTGAAGTAGCTTGTAAGATGTATTACAGGAGACATTGCTGGTAGCTAATAAGGTGGTAATACTGTAATCTATCTTTCAAGTGTTGTAGCCAAAGTTTTCTTACATAAATAACTGTTGGCATTGCTTTCCCAGTTTGCACAATGTTAAGCACTGAGCAAACACATTTCTTTCCCTAAGGAAAATATTGAAAAATTTAATGTAGCATGCCTTCCTTCACTCAGACAGCCTAAGTGTTGATATCAAGCCCTACACGAAAAGTTAGCATATCAAGTCAGTCAGAATAATAATTTCAAAAGATGTGCTATCCTTTGTCATTTCTAGAAAGCTGTACACAGAATTAACTTGTGATTTGCAGTGAGGCCTGCAAAACAGCTACTAGTTGTACAACTGTATTGAGGAAGGTGTTACTGATTAAATTTGGGGAAGAGATGCATACTTTCATATAGTCATTGGTAGTCACATTTGCAGTCCTGATCTCATTTACTTAGCTAATGCCATCCTAAAACCATTTGCAAAAAAAGAGAATCACCTGGATTTGAATCCTGGTTCAGTTGTGTTCTGACAAGAGCTTACTGTTCTTGCACCCTCTACCACAAAGAAAGCTAGGCAGGAGATGTATTTCCACACTCAGTACTGTGAAGAGCGCTGATGGCCACACATCAACACTTAGCCTGTTTGGTGAAAGGAAGGCATACTGCATTAAAATATTCAATATTTTCCTTAAGTAGTGAACCATGTTTGTGCACAGGTAAGCAGCCTCCAAATAGAAAAGGCAATACCTAACATATATTCCATGTGTAAATACTCATTATGACCCTTCCACACAAAAATAACTACTGTGGGACTCCAACCCTGCTTTACCTATGTCTGTCTTTTTTAGCTCAACTTATATATACATTGTGCCACAGAGACAGTCAGATAACAGGAGGAATTTCTGCAGTCATTACCATCCATGTTTGTGACCACCACACAATGCTGCTAAGCATGTTTGTGCATCATAAGGTAGCTGAAATTAAATTTTCAATTTTTAGGCAGTTTGTTGTAGTTCAGTATGTAATGTACCTTTAAGAAGCATTCCAGTCAGTGGGCATGTGCATATAAGTACTGAGCACGTGCAAGCAAGAGTGCCATTTTGAGTGAGCAGCCAGAGTGAGAGCATGTATGTATGTAATCAGTCAAAGTTCATTATTCTTGCCATCCATCCTGATGTGTTTGCATAAAATCAACTATGTAAATGAACACCCAAGCCTCAACATCCTCTTATTATACACAAGATGAGTGACATGGTGTCAGAATGAGATACACAGCTATGAGGCAACTGGTTAAAGTTGGAGGAATATATAGGAGTGGATCATCCCAGCTGCTCAAACAACTCATAAAACAGGTCAGAAACAAATTCCAGGTACTAAAACTTGCTTCGATGATTTCTTTCACTACAAATACAAAACAAAGTACTCAGAATGGTCAAAAAAAAAAATTTTAAACAAAAAAATGTTGTGTGAACACATGACATAAAAGATTTGAAATAATTAAGAAAATGTTTGAAACAATATCTAAATTGCATAAAATTTACAAAAAAAGGAAATGACCATATTTTTACTGTGTACTACTTTTTTTGTATTAACTATAGCTTTTCAAAGTATCAAAAGTGTGCAGTGTGTTTGCAAATGTGTGCAGTATTACAGTGCAGTTATTTCACAAAGTGCAGTTATTTTCAAATTTTCAAAGAATAGAGTGCAGTCTTTACAAGAGCTTATTGTGCATTTTATTATTATTATATGGGTATTTTGTGTTTTGTGTGTGCAGGGCCAATACTGCATTGTGTTTTACTATAATCTTTGGGCAGGTTTTGTTTTTGAAGTTTTGCAGACCTTGTGTTTGAGAAATTAAAGAAAAAATGAATGAATTTTTTTGAATACAGCACAATCTGATTACACAATTCATACCTAAGCATTCATTCTGCTTAATTTAGCAGGTTCAGAGGCCATTGAAAGACACTGTTCATTTGTGTATGCACCTGCTGTGTTTGTAGGGGAAGGGGAAGCCCACCATATTATGGTATCAGCTGAAATGCGTTAAGACCCTTAGTGTTTAAAACATAAATTTAGAGAAATGTGTAACTCCCAAATGAATATTACAATGAACACTACTATGGAAAGGCACTTATTTTACACAAGGGATCAAAAGCCTCGTGAAACTGTTGCAGTATATATAACTGACTTGAGAAATAAGGCTAAAATGTGCAGATATGTTGATTTGAGAGATGAGTTGATAAAGGACAGGCTTGTATGTGGTATTAATAATGACACAGTGAGAAAGATTTTGCTGCAGGACAGTGATTTAAAGTTAAACAAGGCCTTCGAGATTTCTCAGATGTATGAGCTTACAGAAAGGCACACAAGTTTGCTTACAAATAAGAATAGCTGTGGAAGGCACATGGCAAAGCTCATGTAGATAGTATGTAGTATGAGGTTAAAAGATACAGGCTAAAGGGTGGAGTTGCCACAGACCCAACTTCAGTAAAACCCAGAGCTACTTCAGTAATGCCTAAGGTGCATGCAACAAAGCACAGGGTTGACTCGGCAAAATGCATAGCAAACCTCATAGTCAACTGTCGTAATTGTGTTGCTAATTATGAACCAGCAGCAGTACATAGTCATTACATGGACAAGTAAAGTTGCGAGCTTTGCCTAGGATCAATTTCACTGTATGTATGTGCATAGGATGAAAGGTGTACCCCTTAGTTGGCCAGCATGTGCACTATCCATTCCCTCTTGGTCAGGGTGAGGGCATATTTTACACACCTACAGTATGTCTATCCACACTCATAGCCACTTGGGGTTCCCTCTCAGAATCTGCACCTGCATGTAGATGTAGTGACCTTGCCAGTGGTGGTAGAAGATTTGTTACTAGCCCTTGGGCTCCTGTTGAGGCTGTTTTCACACGATGATGTTGAGTAGAATAGCACAGATTGTAGTAATTTTCGCACAAGTACTGTGTTTATACTATAGAGCCCCCCAGATGTATCAAAGCACCAAAACTGTAACTTCAACAGCCCAAACACATGCTCTGTAATATTTCTTGTTCGAGCATGTGCCTCATTATAGTACTCCTCTGGGTGTGTGTGTGCATTTCTGATGGGCATCACCAGCCATAGTTTGAGTGCATACCATGCATCTCCCAGTAAATGTCCCTGTCAAACATCACCATGGAAAACGTCTGGTAGAGCTGTGAGATCTGCCAGATAAGGGAGTCATGGTAACTACCATGGTTGCAGCATACAAATAGAGGATGATTCCCTTAGCATTACACAAAACCTGGTAGTTAATGGAGTGGAGCCCCTTTCTGTTGATGTAGACCCTTCCCCATTTCCCTGGTGGTGTTTGATCTCAATGTATGTGCAGGCTATGGTACCCATGACTTCAGGAAAGTGTGCTATGGGGTAGATATCCTGCATAGTTCTAGTTCTGTCCTCCGGGGGGGGGGGTACAGGGAAAATATATATAATCACTGTCATATTGTAGCACAGCATTTAAGAATTGGTGTAGGATCCTGGATGCTGATGCCTGTGACACCTCCAGCATGTCCCCTGTGGGTCTCTGAAAGGTTCCTGTAGCTAATATTCTAAGTGCTACACATACCTTGGTCTTCATGGGTATTGGATCCCCTTGGTTTGATCTTGCATTCATGTGAGGATGACAGATGTTGCAGAGTTCCTGGAATGTGTCTCTATCCACCTTGTAGCACTCTACTATTTCCACCTCATGCAGACCATGACAAGTTAAATGTGGTCTAAATACCCTTCACCTCCTTACCTGAAGTCTATCAGCAGCAGCAGCATAGACTTGATCCTGTTGCACAACCATATGCAGAAAAGCAGCAGCAGCCCCTGACGTTCTTTTCCTCCAGTGTAGATTCTGTGGCTGTATTTCAATAGGATTTAGAGTACAAGGCAAAAGGCTGCACTAAGTGTACACAACTGCTTTATAACTTGTTGAATACTTTATACCTTGTTGAATAGCTTTGCTATATTGGATTGGTTATTAGCATATAATTCAGATATTTATGCAGTAATTAGAATGTCATGATGCTTACCCAATTTGCATGGCTCTACATATCATGTAGACCAGCTTAACAAATACAAATCAGTGAGCTATCATGTGTGCTTCATGCTGTGATCCACATACGGTTTTAGTGAGCTAAGTAGGGTGTACTGAATCCTGCTCATACTCTACATGTTGTGGTAGTCTATGAATCCCCCTCAGTATTTCAGTAGGAAAACTAAAATTATGAGGAAGAAGTTGGGAGTCATGCTTGTGTTGTCTGTTCAGTCAGAATGATGTACTCATCTTCTATGCTTAGTGTAGGCATTAAGGAAACCAGACCTAGTTTTAAGTGAGTTTCTGTAGTGGTATATGAAATCCCAGAAAAGAAACAACCAGTACAGTGCAAAAAAGTACATCCCTATATACTTCACTGTCAACCTCCTTCTTGCTAAGTAGATGTATTCCATCATGATATCTGAAATTAGGAAGTCATGTAAAAAGTCATTAAGCAAGCTGCACTCATGACTACTAATTTCTTTATATGAAATTTAATGGTTAAACACTCATTTTCATTGAAATAAATTGAAATTTCTGAAGATGATTTTCCCTACAGAAATGCATTGGTGTTTCATAAGTGTTCCAGGTGGTGCTTCTGAGATGGCCATTGGCTAAAAAATAGTAACATCAGGAGTAAGGATTCTTGAAATATGGATGGCCTGACTTGTTTGGCAGTTCCCAAATGGGAGATACGCAATTCTAAAGTTATCTTTAGGAACATCAGCATATTAGTTTGTTGTTGATTTCAGTATGCTTTTGGAAATATATGCTTTTCTGTGCGCCACAATCTTATTTGTTCAAGTTGAATCGATTTAAAGCATTTTTTGTTATATGCCGAATGCACAATACTCCAAATGTATGCGTATTATCTAGAATCATTCTATTTTGTGTGTGTATCACATACAGTCAATGATAAACTGAGTTCAGTGAACTGTAGTGATGGTTGCCATCTCCAGTTCTACAGACACAGTACCGGAGAGTGCAATGAAACCTTTCATTGTGATAAAGAAGAAAATAACCTAAATCATGTTATGTTTCCTGTGTTTTAAGATACAGCATCAATGCAGATGGTTTGTAAATAAACTTCTAGTTAATTTTATGCTCTGTACTTCACTAAAAAGGCATGTGGATCATGAAAAAGTGCTTAAAACTCTCAGAACAAGAGTGCTGCCTGTAAAATAATTGCATCAGTATTAAAAAAAAATGAGCCTGATTACATGACCATTTCATTTTGTAAGCATAAGGCTGTTATAACTCTGATAATGCTGATTATTCGATACAAGTTAAGCTTCCTGCCTCAGAAACTGAAATGTAGAACAATTTAGGATTATTTTAGAGATTACAGTTAATTACCAGACGTTATCTTAAGCATGCTTCCGTTATTATGCTGTTTTTCTTTCATTCATAACTTACCACGGAGTCAGTTCTGCTTTTATCAGGAATAGTTGTTAAACTTGGCTGCACAAAAGCCCAGATTTTTTATCTTTTTTTATAAGTTGTTTATCAGTAAGTGGGCACTCTCTTCTTTGTAATCTATACCTTATTTTTTTCTCAAGATCGGTATGGTCTTGCAGAGCTGTTGTGATTGCTACTTTGTGTTTTATTCTGTTGGTACAAGGTAAGAAAAGAGGCAACCCACTGTGGCCATTGCTACATATTTTATAGTAGCATGTAGGATGACCACTAATCTCCATTCATGCACATGACTGCACTTACAGAAACCACATGATACTTGGTGCATTATGTCACCAAAACCAGATACTGGCAGATGTTATTACAATGAGACCATCAGTGCACTAATCTTGTTTCTCATTTAATCTTGATGAAGAGGCAGGAAAGTGCAATTTATCTTTTATTATAGTATAATTTATTAACATTTCTGTTAACAACATTTTTTTTTCAAGTTGCTACAGACTTATTCACCTCCTTATTTAGTGTTTTGTAGGGCAGACTGGACAGGATATCACTATGGTGATGGTAATCTACATAGGTTACTGAAGCTTGTAAAAATCATTGTGTGTGTCTTGAGAGATGTAGCTGTGATTACTAACCACTATTACTTAATTACTTGAAGTGGTACAGTTATTTGAGGTTTTCAGGCATTTTTAACCTAAATCTGGAATGTGTGGTTTGTTTTCTCATTTCAGATGGATGATTGTTCCAGATAGCTGTTACAACCACAGCAGAGTTTCTTTTTTCTCAGCTGACTGGAGGAAATGTAAGAGTGATAAAAAGAAAAGTGCTATCATCTTAGGAGCATTGCTTTGACTTCTAGTTTATTGGGGGGGAGCAGTATTTTTTATTCAGACCTTTTAATATGAATTTATAGAGACATGTGGCTCAAGTTGTAACAAACAGCTTTTTGCAGGAACAAGAAACAGTGCTCACTGCACTACAAAAGTTAGATAAATTAGTAAATGCTCTTCATTGCCTCATGGGGAAAGGTGCTGTTGTGAGATGAATTTGGATTGCTGGTAGGGTGTGCTCCAACTTATGAATAAAAAATTATTGACAGGGACTTTTATTGTCTGTCCTGGAAAGTGATACTCTAGCATGGGAGAATCTTAACTGGGCATTGACTGTATTAGTTTCTAATGTAGTGTGTGGTTTGAAGGAGAGGACTGAGTCTATCTTAAGTCCACTGTAAGTGTATTGAAAGATGTGTGCTGTATGAACATTTACAGTATCAGTTTTTTTTTTAAACAGAGGTGCATTGTTAACATTTGCGATGTGTCAAAAACAAGCGGTATTTTCTACATATTCTAGTGAGACTTTGTTTACAAAATGCCATTGAGTCCTGCAGTGTGCAGCATAGTATTGTATGCATAGAGTGTTTTTCTGAACATCCACTGATATTCAATAGGGGTAAAAGTACCACTGAGTGAGGCATGGTTAATTCCCTGAAATTTGAATGGCCTTTGATAAAGTAAGTTTGTGAACCATTGCAGGGTATTGCAGCTAAATCTGCAGTGCTCACGGTTGTTTTGCAGGTGGCATAGGCTTTCATTTGTCCATTTATGTTCTAGGAATATTTAACATGTGTGCCTTCCTTTTTCCATAGATGAGAAAATGTTGTCTTTTGTTATATAAATGGGTAGTTTAATGCAATTGCCTGTCCTAAATTCATACTGAGAGATTATGATGGCATATTTGTTGATACATGGAGAAAGAGAAAATATATATTATTTTTGGGACCACTCAGAGAGTTTATTAGGGGTGAGTAAAGTTGATCTGTGCTTGAATGGGGAGTGGGGAGCCATTCCCAAAATAGGTGAATGACTGAAAATGTGAATAAGTGATGTTGCTGTTACTAGATTGTCATTCTGAGAAGATAAGGTGAATACCATTTGCCTCTTGATTTATTTTCCTATCAATTTTTCTAGTAATTACATTACAGTCCTGTTGGAAAATACCTTATAAATAGAATTGGGTTTTACACATACTAACTGGTTTTGAATACAAGTGTCCTATATTGGAAATTTTAGACTTTTGGCTCTAGTTGTGTTAAAGTACAAATTAAATGGACAAACTAATAAAGAATTTTACCTTGTGTCTCACTCAATAATGACAATTTAGAATGTGCAAAGTTCCTGTTTGTTTAATAAACTGTACTGGTAGATTGCCTGCTAAAAATTTTAGAATCAATCTCAGAGAATGAAAAGAAAACACTTCATATATATATCCTTTTTTCTATCCATTGCATGCATGCAAAATTTGACATTACCTTACTTTTAGCAAATCAGTGTATTGAGAAATGTCCTTGGCCCTTGTGTTTTTCAAAGAGAGCTTCACATGAACACTTTAAAGACATGCATTTCAGACATGAGCCACCGGTGTTAATTTATTGCCCTTCAGCCTTGTAACATTTAGCACTAGTCTGCAGTATCTCAAAGAGAGCCTTGCAAAACTCATCTTCCAACCTGAGAAGGTCTGAGTATAATTGTTCCTTGTTTGATTAATTCAGTTTTCACCAGATATCTGACTTAATTCAATATTTTTAAAACTAGACTTTTCAACATCCTTTAACTCCTTTTGCACTTATTTTGCCTTCTATTACTTATCAGTACACTATAGTTTGCTAATAAAATAATATAATTGTAAGGCACTTAAAAATATAAGGCTAATACTTGGATCATATGAAAATATACCTTGCATAATTATGCATCTGCTTTTTAGCTTACCTCTGACATAGAAATATCATTAACATATTTGACTTGTTTGTGAAGAAATTACAAATTATTATGTATTTAATGAAGAATAAGCACGAGACATTTTTCCACAATAGTTTCCAAATGTAATACTAAAAGTGTCACATAAGCACAAATCTGTTTTAATTCTTTTTAATTTGCTAAAGTATGACTCAGCATCAGTGGCGGCTGGTGACTTCAAATTAAAGGGGGGCTGCAGGAGACAGCTGAATGGGTGGGGCCAATGGGAAGGGGTGTGGCCAACTAGAAAGGGGTGGAGCTATGCTCAAAACCACAACAAATGGAACTTTAATTAAATACGTTGCCCTGGGTGCCAAACCATCATTACGAGAGCCCAAGCAAGACAAAATGAAGTGTTGAAGAAAAAAAATATTTCAATGCATTGGCTACATGACATCTTACTTAATATCTAAATTCAAACAAAAAGGTTGTGAAGCATGAAAAAATAAATTACTTTTTAAATACATTACTGGAATGCTATTCAAAATCAAGTATAAAAAAAACAAGCAGCACTCAGCTCAAACCACTTCTCCTTGCACTGCAGTTCTAATTATAATTTATGTTCAGCTTTATAAAATTACCAAGTAACATGCTGAAAGTAGCAATCTCTGTAATACCCCCACTTGTAAAAACATTTCTTATCCAAAAAAGACCTGCTGCCTGACAACAACTATCTACTTGTTTCATGGGGAACACATCAAAGTAAAAAATGAACAGCGAACAAGAAACAAGCTCAATATAAATTGCTTAAAGGATTACTACACAAGTTATGGACCACACATGATATATTGGCATTCTGCTTAGTTTACGGGTAAAGCCTGCAAAGTCTCCAACAAATGTAATGAGCTTCAGAAAATACTGTAATCCTGTCTTTTATTACAAATACTGTCATATGCATTTCAATACCTAAGGCTTATACGTTATCTAGTTATGTAAATATTCTCTGCATGGCAACAATGAAAAGGCTTTCAATGTTGGTGATTCTTTAACAGTCTGCTTATTAAAGCTTACTTGCATCTTACAATCTCTGGCAAGCTTACCTGATGGTCATTAAAGCATTGTTACTTTAATACAGAGCAAAAGGGCACTGCAACAGCATGCATTTTCTGAATAATAAGAAGCATAAATCAACAGTATAAAACTATGACAGAAAACCAGAACATTCTGCAAAATCAAGGACAGATGAAAAGCCACGGTCATACTTGTGGTCTACCTAGGATGGGGGAATACTTTGCACACTTAAACTGCATAATTGCTCCTTGCCTTTCTTGGACACATCCAGAGCCACTACAATGGGGAGTGGGATGCAACAAGTAGGTCACAGTTTGAAATGTCTCTGGCTGATGGTGATGGCTCTGACACTCATACCGCTCAACCTCAGAGCGAGAAATCTGGACAAAGACATACATAGAAGTGGGACACAGGCCCAAAAATAAAGAAAATTTGTAAATATTGCTCTTATAAACTTAGAAAGATAATACAATAGTAGTAGGTCTTGCATTAGTATGAATTTTCTGAAAGGTATGAAATCTGAAACTCACATGTCTGCCATTATTTTCTAACTTCAGTCTTTAATGATTTGCTACTAATTTGCCAGAAAACCACAATTTTATGAAAAACAGACCACAAATGTGATGCAAAAATATAAAATTGCCACACAATACATCTGGGAACCTGTCAATAAAGGGACACCTTTTTAAAATTAGTACTGTTAACTTGAGCAGCTGACAAAATAAGAGCATCTACATGGATTTCTGAAATAAAAGTAATCTATAACTCTGATCATTACAGTTATTTATAATTGTAAACCCTCCATGTTTTCTTCCAAAATTGCCATTTTACAGAGGGATTATTAGGGGGAGAGCAACATTTTGAGCCAAAATTGGGGACAGTTGCGAGGTTTGGATATTCCTAATTCTATAAAGTGATTTATTTGCACGTACCCCTCAACCTCTTAATGCAGAAAATCTGGACAAGGCCACATATATTGGGGGAATAGGAAAACAGTACTAAAAATTGCTCTTGTATAAACTTTAGACAGTTGATAGAATGACAGGTCTTGCTTTAGCATGCATTTTTCTGAAGGTTATGACGTCTGAAACTCAATGTCTGTCATTATTTAGTGACTTCATTCCTAAATGATTTGGCAGAAAACCACAAATTTTATGAAGAACAAACCAAAAAATAAAAAGCAAAACTCTATTCATTCTGCAAAATTCTGGACAGTTGAGAGGTATAGTTCAGCCAGGGCTGTCTGAGTTTGCTGCCCCCCCCCCCACACACAAAATCACGGTCGAATGGAGCGCCCCCCATGCAGCCATTCCAATGCCCCATTACTTGGTTATTTCACCCCATTTACCATAAACACTGTAATGTGCATACTGCTTTACTTCTGTGACGATATGGATTTCATTTGAAAGTTTCATTTTGCATTTTACAGCATAAACCCTAATAGATATCTGCTAAACAAAACAATGTAGTCTCACAATGAAAATAGACTTAGCATTAAAACTTCTCTGCCCTTGAAACTCACATTCATTGAAATAGCATTGAAACCCACATTCAAAGAAAATACATTTTGCAAGTGGCAGATAAAGATTCATTTTGGGCTGTTTTCAAATCATAGGCCCCTTGAACATGAAACATACACATGTTCTTTGATACACCTTTCTGATTGTATTAATTATATTCCTTGTACAATACAGTACAGTTGTTAGAGGGCATTTTAAATTTATTGTTTTGAACATTTTTCCAGTAAACAATTAAGCAAAATGCATGCACCAATAATGACAAAACTGCCCAATTCAGAACATTTTCATCATAAAAGTCTACTCAAACTTCTACAGTCCACCAGTATCAGTAAATATACACAATCTCTGAAGTAAAAGTAATCTAAATAATTCCACATTAAAGAAATATGTAACTAATGAAGAGGTTACTGCTAGCAAACAACTTTATATATCATTGTTTCATCTACAAATAAAGTGCCTGTTGCCCTTGAGGAATAAATTGCCTATGTTGCATTAAAAAATGATAAGCTAGTAATATCCCAATAGGGAATGGATAGCAAACTGATAACATGTTCATAGTTACTAGGTATCTTCACCAAAGAGGACTGCAGCATCCATCCTCTTTACAACAGAATACAGTATCAACAATGCATCTACCTACTGTGGGAGTAGAACCCACAGCCTTCTGCATCAAAAAGCAAATATGCTACCTGTTGTGCTATTAACAACACAAACAGATCTGGCATAAGCAGCACTAAACTTTTGTTCCCCTGCAGCTCTCAGCTCCTTGTAAAATCTATTCCACACTCAGCTGTATCTCTGAACTTTGCAGCACATGAAATCTGGAAAAAGCCAAAATGTATTTGGGGGGGGGGGGACAAAAGCCCAAAAACCAGGGACATATTTTAAACATTGCTTGTATAATGTTGGAAAGTTGCTAGAATAAAATGTTGTGTTACCACCATACATTTTACTGCCAAGTATTGAACCCAGGACCCTGTGCAAAACAGTCAGAGCAATATACCACTATGCCAAATCAACTGTTTGATAAAAAAAGGAATACTGAAACTTAAATGGCTACCATTTAGTGAACTCAGTTCTCACCATAGCTGTCAACATCTTAGCACAAAATACCTGAAAAAAAGCCAATGATGGGGGAATACAGCCCCCAAACATATTCAGTGAGTTCAGTTATTTTTATTTATTTATTTAATTTATTTAACATTTGTTGACCGGGAATGTCCGACTAGGTTCCACAGATCCTGTTTTCAGCAGAGGCCCGGGGAGAAATGCTCCAAATGCATGTCTTTGGAATGGGAGGAAACCGAGTACCGGAGGAAACCCACGCGAACACAGGGAGAACATGCAAACTCCACACAGAAGGCACCCCAGCCGAGAATCGAACCGGAGAACCTCTTGCTGTGAGGTGACAACGTTAACCACTGCACCACTGTGCCGCCCGTTATCACCATAGCTCTCAACCTTGGCACAAAAAACCTGGACGAAGCCAGTAATGGAGGATTACAGTCCAAAATATAGGGACAAATATCCATTGAGGACACCAGAGCAAACCCACACAAACACAGGGAGGACATGTGGATTCCACACAGAAGGCACCCCAGGCAAGAATCAAGCCCAACAATCTGTAGCTGTTAGGCAACAATGCTATGACTGCACCACTGCACTGCTGGTTGGGTTAAGTAACAAAAATAAAGAAACCACCGATTTTATGAGGAACAGAACAGAACAAATACGAGGCAAAAATCTGCAAACACTTTACAAATGGTGGTGGGTAGGGAATTCAGGCTCTTGTCACTTGGGCCTAAGGTACAAAGTTCAAGCCTTATTCTCTACCCACCACCATGTAGCAAGTGGGGCATTTTACACACACACACAGATACTTGTGCTCATGTGCTGCTAAATACTGTATAAAGAAAACCAATTTTTTTAGGAAACTTCTTTTATGAGAAGTGTTTGAGATATTTTCCCCCTCCAACATAGTTGCTCAAAATAGGGATATCAAGTCATTCAGATTAGCAGGTTCTGTGCTTTTTCACCTCCTAGTTAGCATTTTTACATAATAACATAATCAGTCAGAGTAACAACTTATTAGCTTCAGATATCCTTAGCTCTGGAAATGGGCCTAAAAAATATATTTCTTTAGTTACAACCAAGGGTTCAACAAACAGTTCACCTAAAAAACAGGACAAATAGTTCCATCACTCCATGAAGACAAACTATATTTATAAATAAAATGCATACAGTCTCTCTCCCATCAAATCTAAAGACTAAATCTAATTCAAGTAGAAGTTACACATAAAAAGAGTTAACATACTTACATCTATTCTGCACCCGTCCTTCACTGTACTTTCTTCTTTTTTCTCTTTCTTCTTCTTTCTTCTGCTCTTCTGCACAGGTGCTGCCCGCTGTCTAAATGATAATTCACCCAAAAAAATGATTCCAAATAGAAATAAAATACAATGATGATCGCAAAAAAGAAAGCTCATTTCCTAATCCTACACTAAACTGAACTGACTGATTCTCGCTCTCTTCCCAGCACATAAAGCCCAGGAAGAGAGCGACAACCAATCAGCAGCATTTAGGCTTTAGCCCAGCAGGCACGTCATGACTGACATTCCTGCGGACGTCGCAGTCCGAGCCCCTTCCAAGTCTATGCGGTTTGTAACCGCTGCCGCATAGACTTCTGGGCATCACAATGATGCCTTATGTGCTCCTCGGCTGCAAAGAAAAAAAAAAAAAAAAAAGCTGTTTACAACGGTAAGGTGTGCAATGCGCATGCGCATACTTTCGAGTCACGGACTCGAAATTTAAACTAAAAAAAAAAGATTTTTTTTTTACAGTAAATTAAAACATGTAAATAAGACCAAAACTACTGAGGGGGCTGCAGACCGGCAGTCCGATGCCACGAGCCGCCCCTGCTCAGCATCATATAAGTCATCATTCTCAGTGATTTGACTCTCATTTGTTTTAAGTTCATTGTCAGATACTTTTGAAAGTAGCAATGCGGATTCAGAGATGGCCGCCATTCTGTAGACACTGCATATCTACAGCTCTTCAGATACTCGGAATACAATTTAACCCTGATGATATACTACAAGCTTTTGTACACTAATTGTTGGCTAAAATTAATCTACTACAACTAAATATCGCTTGAGAGGTGAAGGAACCGCAGGAAATTAAACAAATTAACAGGATTGCATCTGATTGACTGACTGACTCTGAACAGAGTATTAAACAAAGGAACTGTCTGAGTAGCAATCTTGGATATTTACCATTCAGTTATACTAAAGATCTGCTTTGCTCCACAATGTCAAAAGAAGACAAAAGTATGGAAACAACAACAACAAAAGCCAAATTATCAGAACTTCAGTCACCAGAAAAAGATTTAACAACAAAAAGGCAGAAGATTACAAAACAGCAGGAACTTTCAAAAGCTGGAATGAAAAATAAACCGGATCAACTGGCTAATATGGAAGATATTAAAACTGCTTTGTTACCCATTCAAGAAGCTTTGAAAGAGCTATCAAACCAGGAACATTCTTTTGGTGCAACATGCAGTCAAATTCTCGAAAGGATGACTAAATCAGAAGCCAGAATATCTGAAAATGAGGACAGAATAACATTGCTTGCAAACAAAACAGACGTTCATAACCTGGATATTCAGTCTATGCAAAATAAAATTCTGGACTTGGAGGCACGATCCAGAAGGAGCAATATAATTATCAGAGGAATTCCAGAATCTATCCAATACAATGATTTAACTTCAACCATTACACAAATACTTGAAATATTGTTCAATGACTCTGATATAGCTAAACAAATAGTTATAGAAATAGCTCATAGAGCTCTCAGAGAAGCACAAGCCTCAAACATACCTAGACCAGTATACGTCAAAATACTCAACTACCAGGACGTAAACAAAATAATTTTAACTGTTAAAAAAAATGGAGGTTATATTATGTGGCAGAATAATAAAGTTTCTATGGCCCAGGATTTACCATTGCAAATAAGGCAAGCTAGACAAGCATTATCTCCATACTGCAAGTTCCTCATTGAAAAGAATATCAAATTTCAAATGAAATACCCTAACACATTAAATTTTACAGTTGATGGCTCCAAATACTCCATATCTACAAAAAAGGAAGCAAAAGATACCTTTTTGAAGATTTTTAAGTTCTTTCAAGCTTCGGAAGCTTGATCTGGCCATCCAGTCCGTTTGCAGCAACGTGGATGCTGGGATTCCATTCTTACTATGTCTCGAGGCTTTAAAATCCTTTGTTTGTTCTCTTTTCTTCACCAGGCTCCTTGGTAAATGTTTATTTAGTTTCTTTTTACAGCTCCAGCTCGTCCATGAAGATTTTCCAAACTTTTATGGCTCTTACGAACTGAGCACCTTCGCGAAGCAACAGGAAGTCCTTTGGGTGCTGCTGAGGGTCCGCTTTTGAAGTGGCGCATCCGGAAGTCCATCCGTTTAATGGTTCCCCCGTCACGAGCTCGAAGACAGGATTACAAGCTCAGGAAGTAGGAAAGTCTCTGTTGAGGAAGCGGAAGCTATTTGGACTGTAAAACGAGCATTCGTGGACATTTAAAGTATGTAACATGTTTTACTGGTTTAAAGGGAACTGTGAATTCATTCAGGTATGAGTACAGTTGAATTAATAATGTACTGGCTTAAAATGTGTTATTCAACTGATTGCTTAGAAGTAATATAGCTTTACCATAGTTATTCTTTTCCTTAGGTATATTATGTTGAATGTTGATGTGTTGATAACCTTGTAGTGTATTTTATTAGTTGTTTTTCCTGTATTACTGATGTGTTTTAATACTGCAAATGTTTAGATAATAAGGGGATTTAGTGTTGGGATAATTAGGAGATAAAGAGACCATGAGACATTACATTGTGGGCTTTCCAGGAATGTGAAGGTTATCTTGTTTATATACTGGCATGTGGTTCTGACTGTTTTGAGGACTGTGCTACTTAGTCATCATTTCATAAATTTAACTATATTACCCAGTAAAGTGAAGTTAGAATTCTATTTTTATTCACCTTATTTGCTGACATTACAATTCTAGATAATTTAGGCTATATAAATAAAGTCAGATTTAATATTATACTTAAATGTTAAACATTTGCTTTCTCTGTAGTTCTTTTTCTCTCTTCTAACTAACAATACATATGTTGAATTATCTTTAATTTAATAATGCTATTGTTTAATAGGGGTAGTGTCACATACTTGATTATTTTAAATTTAAATATGGTTGTTAGATAACTTAATGAGATACAACTAATTAGTATAAGTAATAATATATGAGAACTATTAGTGAGGTATGATAGTAACTATAAGTGTAATGAAGACCATTTACTTGATAGGTTTAACTAAATAGTGTGTTCAAGAGCTGTGGATATTTATCAGTGTTTATTAGGGAATGTTTTGGTTAGGCTTTGTAGAGTTAGATGTAGCTATTATAGGTTTTTTGCATGTTTTTGATGTTATATTTTGTAAGATAAAGAATAGATATTTAGTAAGGTTATTTACCCATACAAGTTTTAACAGTGTAAAAAACCTATGTATGTCCTGGTCCAGGGGAATAGTGGACAGGCACTGGTTAGGGATGGGATGTCAAGACTGCTTCCAGACAATGTATATTGTGCTATTATATTCGAATTTAGTACTGTTTCTCAATTTTAAAATAGCCTTAAACGAATTAAAGATCTTAGTATGTGGATAATAGATTCATGGAATACTAAAGGGCTCCAGAACTTGAAAAAAAGGAAATTATTTCTTCATTTATTTCTCCAATCAAAGGCATATTTTATTTTATTACTAGAAACCCACTTGACCAATAACCAATGGGCTGTCCTTAAGGATAAGAAATGGATTAGAGAGGTGGTAGCTTCAGAAGGGACAACTAATAGTGCAGGAGTGGCTATTATTATTAAAAATCAGTATCAAGAGAAAATTCTAGATTTTAAAATAGACAAAGAGGGAAGATGGTGTTATGTGATTCTTTCATCTACACTTTATGATAAACCTGTGGTACTTCTTAATATATATTCCCCATGTACCAATCAACAACTTTTTATAGCATCACTTTATTTTATCCTGAATCAATATAATAATTGTTATATAATAATAGGAGGTGATTGGAATACATACCAAGATCCCAAATTAGATAAATCAAGTTCACATGGGTCCTTTAATAATCAAGCAGTGATAGCATTAAAGGAATTTAAAACAGATTTTAAATTATATGACCCATTTAAATACACAAACAATCAAATAAATTCAAATAACTTTACATTTTATTCAAGTTGTCATAAAATGTGGTCTAGGATTGATTTTTTCCTAATTTCAGATGTACTAATTACTTTAGATCCCTGTGTATCTATACAAGCTCGACACTTATCGGATCATTCTAGAATCACATTAATTTTTAACAAAGACACTAGAAATAGTATGTGTCATAGAGGTTATAATTGGTCTCTAAATCCATATTTATTAAATAAAGAAGATATAACTAAAGAAATTCAAGAGACCTTCAATCATCTAGTAGTTAATTTCTCTAAACACCGGCATCCATCTGATATAGAATGGGCAATGACCAAAGCACAAATAAGAGGAATCTTTCTTCAAAAGGCTACTTATTATAAGAAAATACAAACTAGAGACATACAAGAACTGGAAACTAAAATTAAGTTACTAAATCAAGATTTAATTGGGAACTATTGTAAACAAACTGAAACGAAGTTATTAAAATTTCAAAAAGATCTTTTTTCACTACAAAATAGTAAATTGTCATTTTATGAACAGAAAATACTGGTAAAATACGCTAATCATATTCAGACCCCATCAAAAGCACTAGCTCGTATCATTAATCAATCAAAAATACCTTCTCAAATTTCTGAAATACAGTTTAATAATAAAAGATATACCAATACTGAAGACATTATGAATACCTTTGAATTAATATTTTCTCAAATCTATGGCGAGCATCAGGAATTACTTATAAATAAGAGTAATAACGATTTAGTGCAGAAGATTATCTTTCTGAAAATTGGTGATGAGTCTCATGAGAGTTTAATCAAACCAATTTCCTCTGAGGAGATAACAGATACAATTAATAATTTGAAGCCACATAAAGCTGCAGGACCGGATGGTTTGACTACTGAATTTTACAAAACTTTTTGTGATATATTGGGTAAAATACTTCCACATGTATTTAACTATATAATTAATAATAAAATTAATGATCCGCACTTTAATGCTTCGAAAACAATTCTTATACCTAAAGAGAATGCAGATCTTCAAAACCCGGATAACTATAGACCTATTTCACTTTTAAATATAGACATGAAAATTATGACATCTATTTTAGCTAATAGATTGAAGAAGGTAATAAACCTAATAATATCTGATGAACAAGCTGGTTTTATAAATGGCAAACTACTGATAATATGTTATCACTTTATATACTAATTTCTTATGTCACTCATAGAAATCTTAATGTTTACACACTCATAATTGATGCTCAAAAAGCTTTTGATAGAGTTAATTTAAAAATTTTGTTTGATATTTTATCATATTTCAATATACCCCAAGACTTTATTTTAACATTAAAAAAGCTATATGATAATCCCTATACAACTTTATACATAAATAAAAATTTCTCAAAAAGAATACAAATTAAGAATGGTACCCGTCAAGGATGTCCGCTATCTCCTATATTATTCAATTTATACTTAGAACCACTATTTCTACATATTAAACAAAATACTTATCATAATGCTCCAATAATATATGGTATGAAAATATCCATGGCTGCTTTTGCTGATGATCTTAATATTTACTTTACGACGCCTGTTTCAGATACCAAGAAAATACTAAAAGCAGTGGAAGATTTTGCAGAAATATCTAATTACAAAATAAATAAAAAAAAACCCAATTTATTTCCTTTAAAGATGCCTACACCCTTTTCGCTTTTACCATTGCTAGGTCAGTTAAAATCTGAAGAAAAAATAAAATATCTGGGTATTGTTTTCTCAACAGATAATAGAGACTTTTATGCGAACAATGTTAAGCTAATCTGGGATCATATATTGTCTGATTTAAAAAGATGGAATAATCTGAAATTACCAATAATGGCAAAGGCTTCAATTATTAAAATGAATGTACTCCCCAGAATATCATATATTTTTCGAGCTACTCAAGTCTCAATTTCTAGGAAATTCTTTAAACAGCTTCATACGGAATTAGGTAGATTTGTATGGGAACCTAGAAAAACTAGAATATCTTATGATAAATTGATGAAACCGAAAAATAAGGGTGGTTTAGACTTACCAAATTTTGAAACATATTATTTAATAATAAATGCTAATAGAATTCTAAGAGTGGTTAACTTTGACATGTCCAGTACTAAATGGTCACCCAAGTGGTTGATTCTGAATTACAAAGATGCTCTTAGATTGGGTATTAATTTTAAGGCATTACCTTTTTTAAATAAAGATACCTTTAAAGTGTACGCTTTGATGGAACATATTAGATTATATATAATATCAATACAAAACCTGTTTAAATCACTAAATCTCTTACAATATATGATGACTTTCCAAGCATTTCACAAGAACCCGAATTTGAAAATTGGTAATCAATTGATAGATCTTAAAAAATTCCCACTTATAATAGATCTAACCATACTTGATTTATATCCTTATCTTGGTATCTCAATACACGACATGTTAAGAGAGATGAGCCTTCCTAACTCTTATATAATTATAATGAGACAATTAAAGGATCTTTCAATAAGTTATTTTAGTAATTTCAAAATTAAAGAAGAAGACTTAACCATTTGTTTAAACTTATGGCAAACTCTTATGCAGGACTTCAAATATATAACGGCTTCATATAATTTGATAAAAGACGTGAAATATAATAACCAAATACTTTTATCTAAATACTGGAAGGATAAATTATTACTGATTGATGATAAAATATTGAAAGCAATTAATTTAACCTTAAAATCAGTATCTCTTCAAAAGCTATTATTTACTCAGCTGATGATATTTAATAACGCTTATTACTCTCGTCTCAGTCTGCATAAATTCAACTCTAAAAATTCACCTAAATGTCCATATTGTATCAATCAAATGGCTGAACTTTTACACATGTTCTGGAGCTGTAAATGTATATTCAAACTTTGGAATTCTTTAAAAATTCAATTACAAAAAATGGGTTATCAACAGTCCACACTTTCTTGGGAGTTTATGATTTCATATTCCTCCAAATAACTTGGACAGATCCCAAATGATCATACTCATAAATATTTTCTTGTTAATGAAGCTTTATATAGTTACAAATTGTCTGAATCCATCTCAGACTTCGTGGGAAAACTTTAAAAGTGCAGCGATAAAACATATTTTAGTACATAAATTACTAATTAAAGATCATAAGAAAAATATAAATAATACAAAAATATGGGAGCAAAACTTTAACATTGTGTTAGCTTAATGTTCTAATCCACTTTTCCCCGGGAAGTACATACTTAATATGGAGGTTAGTATAGATAAGCCTTATATTGATACTAGATTTTTTTAATACCCTTTTAGAATTTTATCTTAATGTATAATGATTCTATGCAACTGTTGGAAGCATTCATGTATATAATGTACATATGTTGTAGTATTATATTAACAATTAGAAAAAAAGAAAGATTTATTATTGAAAAAAAAGAAAGTAGCAATGCAAGTGTGGGTGAGGTCAAGCATTTTGTAAACAGGAAACTATTTTCTCTTGACTAGTTTGTAAAAGGAAACAGCAACAAAAACAAGATAGAAATACCTGTTGATACTGGATTCATCATGGATTGCAATCTGAGTCGATTTTTTTTAAATCCCTCACTGGGACAGAAGAATTGGTCTTCATACTTCGATCCTTTTCAGATGTTTTGTCTGGGGTTTCCACACAACAGGTCATTTTATAATGATAAGAATGAATTCAGGTTGGTAAACCACCACAACACACTGCAGTAAAGGTGGAAAGTAAAACCTGGAAAGGGCCTTTTCACTTTGGACTCAGACAGTTCTTTCTTTGGAAAGTTTTAATATAGACCCAATCACTGGACCACTGTTAGTGACAGGGTTGGTCAGAAAGTTGAATAAGGGCTTCTTGTACAATCCTATGGTACTGCTGCAAGAAATAAATGCATTTTGTACAGTAAGACAATACAACATCATTGGTCGGGTGTCAAATTTTTATTTCACGAAGGTGGAGTAGCTGGATGGGACATGGGTCTTCTCATTAATATTTCATAGGAACTCAGTATCCTAGTAGTATTTAATGCACTCCTCATACTCATTTATGCTATGGGGAGTGCCTGTGGCCATTTAAGATGCATTGCACTGTAAATCTTTGCCAATTCAGATGACTATCGGTGGTTAGGGCAGTGAAAACCTAATTTATTGCTAAGGATTTTACACAATTCCTTCATCGGCTGATTATTGAAATGTGTTCCCTGGTCATTATTGATAATGCAGGGCACACCAAACCTAGGAATAAATTTAAAAATATGTTAGTTTAATAACTGTTAAAAAATCTGCTCTGTGGCATGGGTAAGCTTTCACCAAAGTGAAGAACATACAAGCCAACATCAATATATACTATAAATTATACACATTATGCATTTGTACAAAGTCCTACTGGACATTAACAAAAGGTCCCCAAGGGGGTGTTAAAGATGCAACTTTAATATTTACATTTTTGCTAACATTGTGTTCTAAGCATACCACACCATTATTAACATACTGAATATTCAAAGAAGAGACATGTGGGGCATACCAACTTTGGGTAATTTAGTTAAACAATGCTGTCTTACCTGCCTAGGCTGGTAAATGATATACCCTCACCAGGAAAGCTAGCAAGGAGGTGAGTGCCACTAATTGGACAGCCAGATGTCACCATAGCCCCTCGGCAGATTTTTTGCATCTATCTTTAAGCCACCTCTGAACTTGATGATTTGGCTTGGAAAGCTGATATTTTTTAAAAATAAAAGTTCACAAGAAACTTGATGCATTATATCGAAGCTGCCAATTCCTAACCAAGGTGGCTAGAATCTTCATAGCCAATTCCCAGCTAATCTCCACCCTACTCTATGCATCCCCCATACTTACCAACTGTAGACAAACAGACCTACACAAGATGAAAACTTGTTACAACAAAATTGCTAAATTTGCCACTGGAACCTCCTACTGCAGCCATCATTCTATCTCCCTTAAAGAACTAAACTGGCTAGAACTCCCATGACTCCTTCACTTTAATCAACTCACCCTCGCTCATAAATTTATTAACCACTCCCTTAACATCCTTTCCCTTCAAACCCTTCTCCAACCCTATCACTCCACTAGGCCCTTAAGATCAAGCAACAAAAAACAAGTCACTGTTATCAAACCCAAAAACTCAGCAGGAGAAGCCATATTTTCATGTACCATATCTAAACTTTGGAACAATCTTCTACCCTCTATAACTACTCTACCTTCCAGCAGTCTTTTCAAGACTGCACTCAAATTTTACTTAAATTTGCACTAGCTTTGTCCTTATTGTAATCCAGACTAGCATCCCCACCCTTACCTCCCCCCAACTAGACTCTTAACCCAACTATACTACCGCCACTACTAATTACAGTCAGAATTAGCTAGTTGTCTTTACATACTTTAAAATCTTGTCTAACAACTTTGTTACTAATATTATAAACAACAAGAAACTATCTTAGCTTGCAACATTTACTGTATATCCTGTTGATAATCAATATCTTGTTACTGTATTAAAGCCAACAACCTGTAATGTTGTTTAGTATTGCTGCAACTTTGTATCTCTATTTATCATGTACATGATGTGGAGCTTTTCTTCCTGGGCATCTGCTGAAAAAGGACCTGCTTCCAGTCGAAATTTCCCTGTAAACAAATGTAAATAAATAAATAAATAAAGTCAAGCATATTATAACCTTTAGATTCATTTAATGGCACTAGATATATTTTTGCAAAAAGTCCTTTTGTAACCTGCTTAGCAGCTTTATCTGCCAAATTATTATTATTTTTTTAAACAGTATTTACATCCTTTTGATGGACATTACATTTGACTATCATTCATTTTTTAGTTAAAAAAAGAGCATCTAAAAGAGAATTAACATTGAAATAATTTTAATCTAAGTCTCTGCTGAGTTTAAGAACCCCCTTTATTTTTAAAATTGCCCAAAGTCATGTATGACACCAAAAGCATAGTGACTGTACAAATGTTTACGGCTTTTCTTTTTGCTAACTCACAATTGTAGATCCAGTAACTCAGCTACCTGGTCAGAATATACACCTTATAGTCTTTGTTGGAGCAAGGCCTTGTTACTGGTGCAGACGGTTATTTCTGCAAAAAAAACTTTCATTGCAATATCTCCCACAGGAACCATCCACAGATAGATCTAGTTCAGGGTTGGGTATAGGAATGTCCTTTAAATCATTCCTAGGAAAAAGCAGATAATTAGTCACACACAATCATAGACTTCACCATCCTTAGCAGTAAGTAACAAAGATGCATGATTCAGTACAGGACTGAGTATGACAGAAACAGATGGATCTGAAAGAAGTGTAAGTTCACATTTAGTTAGATGTGCAGCTGAGAGAGGATGAGTTTTCATTTTAAGCAAGAAAGCTGATACCAAATGTGGAACTGCAACCACAAGCTTGTGCCCGAGGACAAGTGATTGTGCAAGATTGTGCAAGTGGCAATGGCTACCACTCTTAAACATGGCAGAAATCCCTTTGCAACAGAGTCAAGCATGTTTCTGCATAAGCACATCCTGAGCACATCCATTTCTTTAATGACAAAAAAGAATGATAGGCTTTTCACAATCTGGCAAGTCTAAAGGTGAGGCTGCAGCCAAAGGTTGCTTTAAATTCTGAAATTAATTTTTCTTTTCACTATTTCAGGAAGGGGGCTCTAGTGTGTCCTGTTTTATGAGATTTGTCAAGGGTTTAGTGATCTCTGCATAGTTAGAAATCCACTGCAGTATTCTGTCATATCTAAAATAGATCTAAGCTGATGCTGAGCAGTTGGTCGTGGGGCTCTAGCTATCTCCTCAGTACAAGACTGTAGCATTTGCCTACTACCCTGAGATATTATATGACCAAGATAATGTTCCTAAGATGACCATAGCTGCACTTTTTTAAACCTTATGTCCCTTTTCTGAATTAGTAGTTAAATGGTGTAATGTACCCTGCTGCCTATGCTGAATAGAAGCAGATGCTATTAGTAAGCAATCCACATATTGCACTAACACAGGCCCACCTGAAAATGTCACAATTTTTTAAATCATTTTTTTAGAATTAGAAAAAAATAATGAAAGAGATTCAATGTATCACTTTGGTAACCATGTCCATGTATACTGTTTTCCATTATAAGTAAAGGCAAACAGAAACTGACTTTTAGGGTGAATAGCTAAAGAAAAGAATGCTGAAAACAAATATATTACAGAAAAATATTTTGCTGTAGGAGGCATGCAACTCAGTACTGTTGCTGGATTTGGAACCTCATGAACATTGGTAATAATGCATTGTTTACAGCACTTAAATCCTGCACAAACTGATAGGTACCCCTTTCTGGCTATGTTACATGGAACCTCATGAAACTTGGTAATAATTCATTGTTTACAGCCCTTAAATCTTGCACAAACTGATAGGTACCCTTTTCTGGCTTTGTTACATGGAGAATAAGGGTATTGCAAGGACTTTTAGCTGGCACTATTATCCCTTAATGCATTAAAGATGGAATTACAAGTTTAATTCCCTGCTCTGCCTCTGTTTTTTGTGGATACTGTGAATCTCTAATGAGAGGTTCAGATGGATCCAATTTTATTTTTACTGGTTTTGCAGATTTTAATATGCCTACTTCATTAGCATGTTTAGCTCATTATTTAGCAGGTACCTGCTGCAACTGCTCTTCAGCTGTCTGTGTACCTTCAACAGGCTGTTTGTCAGCTTCTGCTAAACCTGCTAACACATCCCAATCTGATTCTGTTGGGACATCTAAAGACACCCCTCCTGGTGTACAGCAAATAATGCAGCCTAGTTTGCATAACAAATCTCTTTTCAGCAAGTTCACCAGTGCAGTAGTACTCAAAAGAAAGTAATGCCTTTCTTCAATAGGTCCTAAAGAAATGAGTATAGGCTCTGAAACATGTAAAATAGCATTTGTTACCCCAACTGCTTTACTTTATGTTTTGACGCCAGTATCTGGCTATCTTAAGTAACTTTAAATACAGACCTAGTGGCTCCAGTGTCCATCAGGAAAGGAATTTTCCTTAAACGTATTTCTCTGAAGCCAGAGAAGATGCCAGGCTAAAAGAGAATGATTGTAAATTATGTTAGGCTGAAGCAAACAAAATGCATTTCTCTTTGTATGCTGCTTTTCTCTTCTGTTTCTGACATGTTGATTTGCAATGTATGTTACCTAGCAACCACTTTTATTTGTCCAGATGTTAAAGGACAGAGTGAGGGACCAGTTCACAGACAAAATAACACTTTCTCCTAAGATAACAGGCAAGGATGAAACAGCATTGGAATGCAATGGTCATTGAAACTTTTTAAGACCCATTTGGGAGGCAAGTAGAAAAGAAGCAGATGTGAAGGTGTTGGGACAAACTCTTACTGTTGTGATGGGTGTGGAGCTACCTGGTTTGGGACCGGTATCTGTAGCAACAATAAAGTCACACAGGGACATTTGCTACATAATTGTGACTTAATTAAATGTTAAGGGGCTAGAATGTGAAGTTGCTGTGAGAACACTCTATATGTGGAAATTAGCTAGTCATTTTAAGGTACAGTATTCCTTGTAGCAGCTAGGTAAGGAGACTTAGATATCTGGAATTAGATTTTCCTGTATGTATTCTATTTATATTTAATATACTTTACCTTGATCTTCCTTGTGTGCCAACCTATGTATATTTTATTTGGTATTTGTGCTATTCTCTTTATTATTTAAGTAAAATCCATTTTAATGATCTTTAAGGTATTGTGGGTGGTATTTGTTTATTACAAGAGTATTTTGGCACTTTTGCTTAATCGAGAAGAGGGTAACTATTTACACTGAGGAGTAACACACAATAACAGCCATGTCTTTGAGACTGCTTCAGCCAACAACCTGTAAAAGAGATATCAAGTGGCACAATCAAAACATGCCAATAAATGGAAGTCTCTGACTTTCTTCAGAGTAGTGGCAGTAATACAAGTCCCAGGAAGAATGCTGTGTCGAATTGGAGGATTCAACACCCTTCACTGGAAATTGTGTGCATGTCTGTGTGAATGTGAAAAATAATACTTTGAGTGAAAGGCAGTTACTGTGGACAGGGGGGCACTGGAATACATCGGTTCACTGAGAGAGTGGTGAAGTTCTGTAAGCAAACAGTGTGCAGTTTAATTTTGGTAACAGCATCTACTTCACATTTGATGGCATTGGTTGCCACAAGGCCATCACAACTTCTATCTTAATATTAGGTCCCTTTTGGTCTATTGGCAGTAGAGGATAAGATTTATTTTTGTTCCATTATCCTGGCATAGTCACTATGGTGACTTGAGGAGGAGGAGGAAATGCTGTATTGCTATAATTTGGCTGCCGTTTAATCCAGGTATATTGGACTCTCTATGTTTGATTGTGTGGGAATTCTCTTCTCCAATGCACTGCTTTATCACAATTGAAGCAGATCCACCAGCTAAGGCATCAATGGCACTGCCAGCTCATTGTTGCCAATCAGCGGTACCTTGTTCCCCTTGACCAGCACTTTTGCTAAACCCTTCCCTTTCCCTGATTTTGCCTCACCTCTTGGGGCTACTAGCTGCTTTATTTGTAAGATTAACAGATTATCTTTATTGCTTTATTTGGAAGGTTAACAGATTATCTTTAGCATCCTTTTTCTATTTATCTTGATAGTCAGTACAGTGATTTGCAACACTTAATAAGAATTTCAAGTTATTTCTCCGCCAGTCTATAAGCACGTGCTTTACCTGATTTTCTATAGGGACTTGCAGACCTTGCACAGAAGCAGATGCAATAGCTGGCTTAGCTTGTTCTTTTAAATCTGGTATTTCTGACTGTCAAGCAAACACTGCTTTGAGTTGGCTCAAATTATCTGCAGGGACTTCGCCCTTATTTTGCATGCATGTATCTTAGACCAAGCTGTCATAACTTGACACTCTTCCATAATTTTTTTTATCAACCTTGTCCTTTTGTCAGTGAGTGCATTTCCTTGAGAGTAAAATCTGTTATTTCAGCCTTTTCAAGTAATTGTTTTCTTATTTCACCTGAAGTGGCTGGTATAAATCTGTTAAAGTAGGGTTGTAACTTTCTATTATAGCTTTCAGTTTCTCCATAATCCTCAATGGATCTTCTCTATCATTTGGAAAACTTTTGGACATGGTATGCAAATCAGTAGGGATCTAAGGGTGATGAACAAGATCTCTATGATTGCCCCCCAATATTTCTCTGAGTAATGCCAAAAGAACCCCCCCCAGAGGCAATGGCATTTTGTCCTACCCTGTCTCATGAGCATATGTGGTGAGCTACAGTGTGTCAAATACTAGTATTCCTGTCAGAAAGGTAGAAACTTGTTGGAAATAAGAGGAAGAAGAAGCCTGTCTGACTTCGGATGACTGTTCCAAAGATAAGGTTGAACAGGGGAGCTAGGTTGAGATGTAATAATACTGTGCTGACCTGGCATCCAATGGGCAGATGACCAAAATGGCAGGGTCTGGGAAACAATGGAATCCTGCACAGGAACTGGCTGTACAGTGCATATGTAGGTGGGGTGCAGTAGCTATTGGAGGATTATAGTCCTCCTCCAAAGTCTCTGCTTTCTGGCCATCCACATTTTTTTCTAAACCTGCCAAGGCAGGATAAAGAGATGCCATTTTGCTGGTTTGAAGTGCTTTCTTAACCTCTTCTACGTGCTGTAGCAACTTATTACCATCCTGTAATCCTCTTAATGCTGATTCCTGTTCCATTTTAAGTGCTTTAGTATACCAGGAATAAAGTACTGCCCACTGTTTCCCACGTCTTGTTTTTTCTTTTCTTCCAAAATACCCTCTTCCAAATTTCCTATTTTATCCTTATCAAAAATTCCATTTAATAGAAATACTTCACCAGGACAATTTTTTCTGTGCTGAAACCAATCATTTAAATACTTACAACGTTCCTTTCCATAATTATGATACATAAGATATACAGGTATTCCCTTTACAGGGATTTTCTCCTGCCTACTTAATTTTTGTTCCCATTTCCCCATTACAACTTACAGTACTTCATGGATCTTGATAATTCAGCAAGACAACTAGACCAGTTCACACACCATTCAGGGAGGGAGGGGTAGGAATTCTGTCATTGTGCAATGACAGAGGAAGGGTACTGATCAACCTTTTCCTACAGCACTACTTTGCTTTTGTCCCATTGTGAGCTCAAAATTACAGCTCCAGCATTGCATCAGGAGAATGGGGTGGCTAAGTACTGTGTCTAAAACTGACAATTCTTTCAGACTCTCTAAGAGTACATTCATACATTCACACCTACATTCCAACATGCTATGATCTCATAAATTTGATTTACAAGCACACATCTATGTCCCAGCATGCTTTTGGCAAATGAATTTGATGAAACCTTTTCTAACTCAGACATTTAACAGTACAAAATAATTCTCATATCTCTTACCTTTTAGGTTTCTCTGGAGGGTACCACCCTCTGTGTTAATTTCATATTCGTCATATATGCATGCACATTAATAAACTTTCCCTTATTTTCTGTTGGGTCCTCAAACAATTACTCTACATAAACCTGTCAAGCAAACACAATCATTCAAAAAAAAAAAAAACAGTTATTCACTCATTCCACTATCTTCCACAGCAATCAGTTTTCCCCTTTTCTAACATATTTGCACAACCTGAATAGCTAGGTATCCAAATCTATAACTATTCCATACAGACCAGTGAGGAATTCACAGAATAGCTTTCTGTGTTAGACCCTTGTAGTTAGTTCCACACTGTTCTGAAGCAATACCAAAGCTAAAAATCTGAGTCATGACACCAGTTGTTAAAGTACAAATAAAATAGACAAACTAATAAAGAATTTTACCTTATGACTTGGACAATAATGACACTTAAGGATGTGCAAAGTACTTGTTTATTCAATAATCAGTGCTGGGAGACTGCCTGCTAAAATGTTCAGAATCAGTCTCAAAGGATGAAAAGAAAACACTCTAGTATTTTCATTGAAGCACAAACAGCTGGGCATACTTCCGTGAAAGTGCTTTTTACCAAAAAAGCACTTTCGCGGAAGTATGTCTGCAGCTAGAGGGAGTTGTGGGGGAATGAATGTTGCCGAGATTGTACTACAGTGCTGATAAGGGAATATTCCCTTTTCCTCTCTGTAGTGCGATTTCAGAGTGAGAATATAAAAGTGGGGGGAGGGGGTACATCCCCCCACATGGGGGTGTGCAGGGGGCCTTGTTGTTTTTTTTTTGTTTGTTTTTTTAATGCACTTTAACAAAAGTGCTTTTTTGGTGAAAGTGTTTTTGTAAAGTATGTTTGGTGATTGTGGATTGGACTATTGAACTTTCATTCAATAGTCCTAGATCCCTATAAATATATATATATCTATACATATATATATATATATATATATATATATATATATATATATATATATATATATACACACACACACACACATATATATATATATATATATATATATATATATATATATATAGGTTTAGGAATATTCACTGAAAGCACATTTCACTAAAAGTCAAATGACTGCACAAATCACTGAAAGCACAATTCACTGAAAACATAATTCTCTGAAACACATTTCACTGAAAGATTTATATGGCCTTTTCCCCACTGTAGTGCAACCCTGGAGTCAGAATATATAGTAAGGTGTGGTGGGGGGGCACTGCCCCCCACATTGGGGGGTGTGGAGTTGTAGCCCCCACATTGTTTGGATATATATTATGTTTAGAAAATAGTAATTTATTGAAATTGCAAGTATCCATGTGTATAATTCAAAATCTTTAAAATAGGTGGGGAGCTATACCCACCACATCCCCCCTTACTATATATTCTAACTCCAGGGTCGCACTACAGTGGGGAAAAGGTCATATATAACTTTCAGTGAAATGTGTTTCAGTGAATTGTGTTTTCAGTGAATTGAGCTTTCAGTGAATTGTGCACAGTCAAATGTGTTTCAGTGAAATGTGCTTTCAGTGAATAGTCCTAGACCCATATATATATATATATATATATATATATATATATATATATATATATATATATATATATATATATATATATATATATAGTTATATATACATTCCTTCCTTTTTTCCTATCAGTTGCATGCATGCTGACTTTGATGTTGCATTACTTTTAGCAAATCAGTATATTTAGGAATGTCCTTAATCCTTGTGCTTTTCACTGAGAGCTTCACATGAGCTCTTTAAAAACATACATTTCAGGCATGAGCCTCCTGTGTTTACAAATTTATTGTCCTTTATCCTTGTAACATTTAGTACCAGTCTGCACTATCTGAAACAGAGCCATACAAAAACTCATCTCACTACCTGAGAAGGCCATTGTATAACTGTTCTTTGTTTGATTAATCCAGTTTTCACCAGATATCTACCACAATTAACTGTTTGAAACTAGATTTTCCAACATCCCTTAACTCCTTCTACACTTAATTTGCCTTCAGTTATTTATCAGTACACTATGGGTTGCTAATAAAAAATATATATAATTGTTAGGAACTTAAAAATATAAGACTACTACTTGGATCATATGAAAGTATACCCTGCATAATTATGCATCAGTTTTTCAGCTTACCTTTGACATAAAATATCATAAACATATCATCTGACTCGTGGGAAGAAAATACAAGTTATTATATATTTAGTGAAGAATATATATGAGGCATAACATTTTTCCACAACAGTTGATTGAGAACTGGAATTGGATTTGCCAAGAAGAGTTTAATTATTGATTAGAAGTTTGACTCCAGTCTCTTTAAAGTTCTCTTAGACCTGTTCTACTCAAATTATGCTATGTTTTTGTATAATGCTACCAATGCTACCAAAACGTTTTGAATGACTTGCCTTTCCATCTGATTAGATTTATGAAATATCAGTTTAGCTTCCCTAAAGGTCATTTTGCATGGGTTATGCAAGTGATAGAAGTGCTTTAATTGCTAGTACTCCTCTTTTCCCAAGCTTGCCCTGGGTATTAAAGATCACTTTTAGGGCAGGTGTGATTCAAGGACAGTGTTGGCTCCTGAGTAATCTTTGCCTGAGTGGTAAGAGTTTGTACAATACTGTTTGTATGAGGGAGGTAAATATGGCAACAGCCTCACTTGGTTCAGGTAATTAATTCAAGGCTGAATAGTAAATGGAAGACAATTATTTTCTTACTGAATTTCTTTAGAGTGTTTAAAGGTTTTTAATGTAATTATCAGAGGAATTTTAGGTCTTTTAAATGAGAGATATGTCTGTGCTGATAAACATTCATATATGGTATTTGGTAGGCATGCACCATTATTACATGTATGGGAATGTTGAATATAAAACAATTGTGCAATGTATTGTTACTGTCTGGGATGGGACTAATGATTCAATATTTCAGTAATTTAAGATGCAAACTCACAGCCTAGTTATGCAGTTTAATAATTTACCTAATAAATGCACCTGAAAAAAAATTCAAGTTTGCACTCCAAATATCCAAGTAATAATTAAAGGATTTTAGTTCTTCTAGTAAGGAATTGCATAATATACCAGCCCTTACTTAAAAAAATCGACTTTACCCTTGAATTAACTGAGGAAAGCTTGACCAATCAAATGTTATTTGTTGTCTGAAAGACATTACTAATAAATTCTATTCCAATCATTGCTGTCAGATAATCATCATGCAAACATTTTTATATCAAGTATAAGTCACCCCCAAAAGCCTATAGGCTATTAAGTGTATGGATAATTTCTTATGCTTATTCGTATAAGGCATAGACTCATAGGATCATAGGACACTGCTAGGCCTGAGGCCCTTATAAGCCTAGTCAAGAGCTTAGCCCATGCATAGACAAATCAGCACTCGATGCTCCTGTTGAGTATAGACACGGTTGGAAACCCAGGGATGTATTTTTTTATTTCCCATCCAGTTATCCAGATTGTGCTTAAAAATGGGTAAAGAGGTACTCTACTTGACATGGAGAGGGAGTTCATTCCATAGATGGGGGGGGTCTATGGGACACAAATGTGTCCTGCCAGAAAGTCCTATTGATGTCACAGACCAGGTTGAGGCCTCGTGTGTGGGTTACTCAAGTGGAGCTTGACTTGTGGATATGCAGCAGTCCCATCAAGGTAGGGTCTGAGATCACCTTGTATGCCAGACAGAGGTTACCTCTGAGGAGTCTGTATGAAACAGAGTAGAGGTATAGGGGGGGATTTTAGCCTATCTGTGTATGGTAGATTTTTGAGGCCCTGGATTCTCCTGGTGAGGAACCTCTGTGGTCTCTCCAGCTGCTGCATGTGCTTTGCAAGGTACATACTGAATGCGGCATTGCACTCAATAATGGGTCTTATAAGGGAAGAATACAGGGATTTTATGATCTCCTTGTCCCTGGATGAGATACCCTTACTTATGAGGTGGGACATGTAGAAAGCTTTCCATACAGTGGAAACAACATGGTGGTCAAAATTCAGGCTGCTATGAATCTGGATGCCCAAATCCCTCACAACTGACTGCATGCTTAGAACATTGTTATTAATGTGATAATTTGTGGGTACATATCTCTTCCCAAAGGGGATGATGATGTATTTTTGTATTCAGCTTGATGCCACGTTTCTGGCACCAGTCATTTGTCTGGGTGAGACCCTCTTAGAAGATGTCCACGTCACTAGGGGAAGTGATGACAGCTCCCAACTTGCAGTCATCTGCAAACTTGGTCAGCCATAGCCCACTGGTTTTGGCCTGTACCTCAGAAAATGATATTCCATATAACAGAGGTCTGAAGACCAAACCCTAGGGTACGCCACTCGATACAGGTCTACTGCTTGAGGTGGCTTCCCCTATTTTGACTAGGTGGGTTCTACTAGTGAGTCAGCTGGCTACCCATCTGGTAACATACAGATTGATGCCTACTTGAGAGAGTTTATCTATTATGCCTGAGTGGGGAATAGTGTTGAAGGCTTTGGCCAGATCAAGATAGGCAGTGTGCACTGTCTTCCACTCATCCAAGGGTTTAGTGACTGTCTCAAAAACATTGACCAAATTAAACAGACATGGCCTCCCCTTGACAAAGCCAAACTGTGTGGGATCGAGTGTTTGGAGGTTGCCAATGTCCTTGTTTATGAGGTCCATGATAATCCATTCCATGTCCTTGCAGATCAGGCTAGTTAGGCTTATGGGTCTATAATATCCCGGATCAGTGGACACTCCACCTTTGTATAAAGGGATGCCAGTGGCTGTCCTCCACTCAGCTGGGACAAAATCAGTACACAGGCTTTGGTTGAATAGGGTGCCTAATGGTGCTGCAAGTTCCTGTCTGAGTTCATGTAGGACACAGCCTGGGATGTTATCAGGTCCCATGGAGGCTGTATTTCTTCCCTTTGAAAGAGCAGTGATGACCTGATCCCAAGATATAATGGGAAGGGGGCAAGTATTGGGAATTTCCTGATTTACTGATGGTGGGACAGAGGGGTGAGATTTTCACTGAATCTGTCAGCCAACAAGTTTGCTATATCTATGGCATTTGTAAATGTGGTGTCCTTGACCATCATTGCTGAACAGATCTGGGTGCTACATTTGAGATTACCTGGAAGAACTACTCAACATATGTAAAGAAGTAATAGTGAAAACAACTGCTCGCCAACACACCATGCAGACAAAAAGGTAATACTCAGTTTGCATCTATTCAGACCATTCAATAAAAGGCAAAACTGTTTGCATCTATTTCAGACCATGCTATGAAACGCTGAGAAGAATAGCATAAAAAATCACTTCATGAAGCACAAAAATATATGTTCCAAAGTTCAGCTTAAGAAACGCCAGATATACTCAGCTCAGGAAAAAAGTCCACAAACCAAAAAGTAATAAATCGAAGAATTGAAATATTTATTTATTATGTTGTCACACTGACAACAAAATAAATAAATAAGTAAATAAATGCATTCCTTGAATGTAAATAAGGAATATGTTACATAAGTATGATCTGTTGCCTTTGCCCACAACCAGTCTTCATACAGCTGCAGCTGCTAGGCTTTTCAGCCGGATATTGCACTATGGCAAAGTGTCGCTGCAGCCATTTGGGAAATTACATTCATATGATATGACTTACTGAAAAAAATCTTAAGTGAACATATTATTCACAGGAATGTTAGTCTCTCTGTCATAATAAAACACATCAAATAAACATATCCTAGAACAATCATCTAGCCTATAAGATCTGAAATATTTAAATAAAGCCATTTCGTTATCATGCATATTGTTTGCCTGGCTGATCCGATAAAAAGACAAAATTCTATAGCTTTAAGTCTGAAATAATTTCTTAACATTTGTCATAACATAACATATTCTGAATTACTGCATGATAATGTTTCTATAACTTCCTCTTTCTATTATTATTCTTGGATAAATATCACCAAAAAAAAACTTTTGTAAATTTTAGAAACAATGTTTTTCAGGAACAAAAGAATCAATATCCAACAATACTGGTTGGTCACTAAATAACATTTTCCACTTCCAGAAATGTATAGCCGCATTTAGTGCTCCAGAGTCAGTTTTGTAGACATTCTTAGTGTTAGTTGGAACAGAGTCAGATAATAAAGAAATGAGCATCTCTAACTCAAAAATAAATAAGTGAACAGGGCTGCCTAATTTAGAATCAATATAAGATTTTTTGTCAGTCTAGTACTTAATCATACTACATATAATAGGTTGCCTGTCCTGGCCCTCTCTTTAGCTATTTTTAAATAGAATCTAGTTACACTGTCTACAAGTAACTAACTTCCTTACAGTTAGAGATGAGTATAAAACAATCAGAATTATGTCCAATGAGGTTACCAGCTACAATGTCAAAATTACCATGAAGCAGTTGACAATATTTTTGCAAAGTAAAATGTTAAATATTTGGAGGATGATAAAATAAAGCTATATCCCTGTAATGTCCTTTATGTCTTATTTTCACTGACACAAATTCAGCATCAGTGTCAACAAAGGTAGTAGATAATGTAAACCTTGATGAAACATAATACCTCTCCCCATCCTTCTTAAGTTGTCTACATACATGGTGTCCTTCATATCCTGGAATAGAAAAAGGTCTCTTATTATCACAAAACCATGCCTGTTGATGTGGTATACCTGCATCTTTCTAAGGCATTCAGTTTGCAGGTTTTGTTTATTATTAAATATCAAATTCATCACTACCTGTAATAGCCTCCAGTGGAGTCACTTTGTTATTGTAAAAAGATACCTTTAAACATTAATTTCCTTTATTGCACAACAAACCCTCATTCGCACTACAAAATATTTTACTGGGGTACCTCTTTTCCCATCAAACGATTACCTTAATTTCAAAAATTAAGTCTATCATTACAAAAATAGGACTGGTTTCTGTCTAACTTTTTACAAATATGTATAACATACACTGTACTCTTTAAAAATATTCTCCTAATAGAATTTGTAAGAGACTTTGCTTTCAACTTAATATCACCACAAATACGTGGTGCCAAAATAATGTCATAAAACACCAACCTGAAGTCATAAATCTTCCATAATCCAATGATTTTCATCACAGCCCTTTTAAAAGATTCTTTACTTGTTCTAGTGACATCATTAGCACTAGCCACAACAATAATTGTACCAAAGGAATTGTCACTTCTACACTTAATATTTATACCATCCCTTACATCATTCATCTTACAACCTTATATACATGGCACTGTAGGTTCATAGGTTCATAGGTGTGTACTAGGCTAATAGCTCTGGAGCCTATATAAGCGTAGCCCAAGAAGATTCCCTGGCATCATGCTGCCCAAATTTAGTTCCCAGTGCCCCTGTCAAGCATGGCTACTGAAGTGATCCCCCGGGTAAACTTCCTATTGCCCACCCAGTCGTCAAGATTTCTCTTAAAGAGTGCCAGTAAAGTGCTCTTCTTGACGTGAATGGGAAGTTTGCTCCAGAGTATGAGAAGTCTCTGGGTTAGGAACCTGTCCCTCCATCATGTTCTGTTTATTGTGGTAATGAGGTTAAGGTCCCTAGACCGTATGGCACGGGGGGTTGGGATTTCATTTGGTGTAGCATATCTAGCAGCTCTGGGTCAGACATGGCTTTGTAGATCAAGCAGAGATTGCCTCTAAGTAGGCAATAAGAGACTAGAGTATAGCTGAAGTTTTTTGAGTCTGTCCGTATAGGGCATGTGTCTAAGACCTAAGATCCTCTTAGTGAGGTATTTTTGTGGCCTTTCCATTTGTTGTAGGTGTCTAGTGAGGTACATACCAAATGGGGCATTGCATTCTATAACAGGTCTAATGAGGGAAAAGTAGAGAGGGATTATGACCTCTTTCTTCCTGGATGAGAAACATTTTGTAATGAGATGTGCCACATAGAAGGACTTTCTGACTACAGTGGCAATGTGATTATCAAAAGAGAGGTTGCTGTCAACCTGTGTCCCCAGGTCTCTTATCACAACTTCAGTGTTTTGTGGACTACCGCCTATGTGGTAGTTCATGGGCACCAAATGTTTCCCAAAGGGAATGACAATGCACTTTTTGGCATTGAGCTTAAGACCATGGTTCTGGCACCAGTCATTGGTATCAGTGAGACCTTTTTGTAGAATGTCTATATCAGTTGGAGAATCAGTAATGGCTCCGAGTTTGCAATCATCTGCGAACATGGTCAGCCAGAGTCCCTTTGTGTTGGCTTGAACTTCGGAGAAGTAGATGCCAAACAGGAGAGGACCTAGGACTGATCCCTGTGGGACATCACTTGTAATTGGTTGGAAGTCAGATTTGGAGTCCACTACTTTCAGTTAGCCAGTTGGCAACCCATCTTATTACATAGGGGTTTATGCTTAGTTTAATGAGTCTATCTATGATTTCTGAGTTAAGGATGGTGCAACTAATTCTCTCTGAATTCGAGGGAATACATTCCTCAACCCCCTTAACAATGAGTCACAGATTACTAATATTTTACTCTATCACTGCAGAAATTAGGCGTATTGCTGGACCTAGAAATGTAAGCTTATATGTGAATTCTTCATAAAAAAAACACCCTTCTTCTATTTTTTAAAGACTCCATGGGGACTCACTGTCAATCTCAGAAACTTCAATTTAACTCCACTGTCACTTATTATACATAATACATCATTGCCTCTTGTCCTTGATGCAATATCACTACATAAATCAGAATTATTCAACTTGTCAGCCTCAGGTGAAACTTCACTTTTTGTGTGACTTACAATATCCAATATAGGATTCTAATTATATCCCTCAGTCTGAATACCTGCATCTAATTAAGAAGTCTGTATATAATCATCTAATTGAATATTGCCCCCGAACACATTGAATCCATTGGACTCTTTGTCTGAGTGCCAGCTGTTATAATATTTAATTGTGTACTACCTGATTGTGCTACCTTTGAAGAAAAACTATGAGCAGCTTGAGTGCTAGCATTTTTTAACATTTCAATAAAAGGAAAATCAATATTTTTTCTTTTACATTTCTTGTGATTTGCCACAGAGAGCTGTTCTTGATTAGATGTTGCACAATTCTTACAAAATATGTCTCCCATAGAGAAGCCTTAAGAACATAACTCATATATTCTACAGTTACAATACGTATGCAAGTAATCTTTGGAAAGTAGATCCTTAAAACAATAATCATTCATCTGATCCTTAGGAGTAATACACTCACGATAATACAAAAAATAGAACATTGGTACAATCAAAGAAGTAGAAAAACAACCATAATTTGTTGTATCCAAAAAGTAAACACAAATTACATTCAAAAATCTATATAGACATTAATTCCCTGTTGCCTCTCACTGCCCAACAACCAAGATATGAAAATATGTCTCTGCATCTTTGTGTCAATGGAAGATGAGGTCTTCTCACTCGCGTCAATTTTGGGGAGCTAATATTGTTGTTACCTATAAGTCATTTCTTAACTAGCTGCAAACAAATCACATCACCATGGCACCTACCTTCTACTGCACAGCCACATTTGGTAATAACTCTGTAGATCCTTACAATTAATTTAATACCTGTGCTTACTTGTTGCCACACTCAGCCACTAACACCCTTTACTATTGAAGAGTGTCTCAACTTGCTTCCATACTGCAAGGGAAATTTTACACTTAATGATTGTTTATTTTTCTTTCTTAAGCAGAAACTCATTGTTGGCTCCTCCCAGAACTATAAGAGTCAAACCTTGATGCTCTCCTTGGCTCACTCAATCTACTCAGTCAATTATCTACAACAGAGATTTTGCCTGGAAACTCTGATCTAAAACTAATTCTCACTCTCACTACTAAAAGTACAGGGAACTCCGTAATCTGGCCAAAAAACACATTAACATTGACAAAAAGAACTTTTATCACACATCCCTATTGACCAAACTCAGAAACCCCAGACACTTTTGGAATACTATGAACCAAATTCTTCACCCTGCTAATCCCTCTACTCCCAACCCTTGTCCTAATAACTGCCCCCCCCAAGAAACTGGATCTATTTTCAATTCCTACTTCGTTGATACCATCAGCAAATTTATGCAGACCTCTAACCATACCAGTCCCTCATCTCCCATTACCCACCCCCACTGCAAAAAAATCTCTTCTCACTAAATCCAACTCACACTAGCTACATTAAAAATGTCCTTCTTAACCTTAAACCATGTTCTCCATGTGCAGATAACCTGCCATCCTTCTTCCTCAAGGTAGCTACTGACTCCACAGGATTTCCTGTCTCACTTCTCATAAATCACTGAATTAGCGAATCCACAGTTCCTACTAACTGGAAAAAAATCTATACCATACCCATCCACAAAGATGGAAACTATGTAGAGATTTTTAATTATTGACCTATTGCCATATTCTCTCCCCTCTCAAAAATTCTTAAATGGTGTGTTCATAAACAACTTATGGCCTATCTTACTCAAGAAAACCTGTTCACTCCAACCCAGCATGGCATTCGCCCCACCACAGCACCACTACTGCTCTCATCTCCTTTACCAAACCCATCTGTCATGCCAGAGATAATAACAAACTTGTATCCTGTCTCTTTCTAGGCCTCTCCAAAGCATTTGACACTTTCTCTCACACCATCCTCCTCTCCAAACTTTCTCAACTTAACCTCTCTTCACCGACTATTTCTTGGTTTAGCAGCTACCTCACTGACAGACAGCAATCTGTCAGAAGGCTCTCAGCTCACTCCCCTTTTTTCCCTATCAAAATGGGAGTCCCACAAGGCTCAATTTTAGGCCCCCTTCTCTTTAACATTTTCACTAACCAACTTTACACATCCTGTCCTCAGTCATTCCTCATATAGTATGGGGATGACTCTACTCTCGTTTCTTTCACTGACAACCTCTCTGAGCTACTATCCATGACAAAAGAATCTTTCAACCTCACAGAATAATAGCTTACCAACAATCAACTCATACTCAACCCCAAAAAGACAAAGCTTCTGCTCTTCCTCCCCAAATCCTTCTTCCACCTTAAATCCTTATTTACCATCTCTTCCCTCAATAATACATTTATCAAACCAGATACCCTCACTAAGCTCCTAGAGGTTATCATAGATGGTAAGCTTAAATTTGACCTTCATGTACTTCACAGTATAAAGAAAACATTCCAAAAGCTTGGCCTTCTGTACAGAAAAAATGGTTCCTCACATCTGACTCCAGAATCTCATTTGCTCAAACATACCTTCTCCCTAACCTCTTTTATAGCTCACAAATCCTAACAAATGTATATTCCTTACTGTTCTCCAAACTTGAAACTACCTATAACAAAGATGCTCAATTTCTACCAGTCTTTCCTTCTAAACCCACAACTGCCATGCTCTGAGGACACTCAATCGGCTAGAGTTTCCTCACCACCTCTTGCTTACCCAACTTTTCCTAATCCACTCTATCCTGAACAAGCTCTCATCCTGCCCTAACATCTCCACACTGGTCTCCCTTTGTACCCACCCTCAACTCCTAAGAAGTTCTAACCAATGTCTCCTACAGATATATAAACCTAAAAAAAAAAACTATTGGCTAGAATATATACAGTTATTTCCCTGCTCTGTTATGGAACAAGCTTCCCATGTCCCTCAGAAATATCATCCTAGTCTATGACTTTAAGAAAGCTCTCAAAAACCACCTTCTCAGTACTTGGATTTTCCACTGTAATCATGTTACCTGCACCCCTTCTCTCCCCCTCCTACACACACTTTATTTTCTTACCTCCCTTATATCTACCTCATCCCTTCCACCATTTTTTCTTCTTTAAAGTTATCTCATCTTATTATACCATAATCTCCCAATTCTGTCCATCCTCCTACACATCTCTGTACCTGTAACTTATCTCCTGCTTCCTATTTACAACCTTGGCTCTCACAATAGAATTGTACACCTCTGGTAACCAAAACTCAAACTGCCTTTAAACTGCTCAGTTGTCCACTGATGACAGTCCAAAAAATTTACTACCAGATTCTTGCATTACCAGGTCTCTATACTAAAGATTTCATAATTGTTTTGTTAGTGTCTTTATAACTGATTCCTCTTACTTGTATTTGCAATAGCGGTTGGATAATCATTTTGTACTTAGAAAATTTTATATGTTATATAATTGTTGTTAATTTTGTAATGTGGAGTTTTTCTCCCTGGGCCTCCTCTGAAAAAGGGCAGTAGCTCAGTTGGCCCATCATGGCCAACAAATGCCAAAATAAATAACTAAGTAAATAAACAAACAAACAAATAAATAAATAATCAATGAACACACTGCCCTAACCTCAAGGCATGCCTCCCTATAAAAGCATGTAATCACTGTGGTTGTATTGCCACAAAACAAATAAATATACTCTCCCTTAGCTGTGTCCTTAAGAAAGTCAGTCAGGAAAGGAAACCACACAAGAGAAGCTTTCAAAATAAAGAAAACTGAGTCTCCTAGTGGGTGGAGCTAATATATCAGCCATAACACTACCCCAGTCTCAAGGCATGTCCTCCCTATTAAAAGTATATAATCATAAGGCTTTTAATACCACAAAATAAAGAATACAAGCTCCTTTAACTGTTTCTCATGACAGTCAAAAAGAGAACTATACACGCTTCTGTGGATCACTAGTGATATCTGCATTGCTTACTGTACTTATTTCCTTGTTTCACTTGAAAGAAAGTTACTGTTTGTCGTTTTTGCATTTAGTTACTTGTAACACATTGCACTCAAGCTACCTGGCACTTGCTCACTAAAGCAATTATATAAGTCAGCACTAAAAATTAAAAGCACTACACCCTCACTCCCCACTGGCCCTTGTTTTCAATTAAGGATTTCCCAATATTATTCTAGCATGTCCAAAGGTCAGTTGTCAATCTCCTCTCCGTCCAGCTGGTGAATCTGGGAATCTTGAGGCAATGTTATAACTGCCTCATGTACACAGACAACCCTCTCCTCCTCCCACATAACACAAATACTTGAGAGATGCAGCTATTTAGCCAAACTGGAGGCTGAGCTCTCTCAACTCAGGACTGGCAAGACCAGACAGGAGGAGAAGGCAACTACACACACCACAAAACCAGCCTCACATAATGCTACCACTCCACTGAATCAAACACATAAACACACAAAGACATACTCGGAGGCTCTGAGTAAAATTTACCTAAACAGCAGAGGCCTCCAAAGCAGACACCCAAACAACTGCTACCTCAAGACACCCCACAAGCAACACATAAACCACAAAAGCAGTGTGCAAAGCAGTCACAGCCCTTAAGGCCAAATACAACACCAAACATACTTGTCATAGGTAACTCCATAGTCAGACACACTGACGTCCCACTCACCAGGCTGAACAAGGAGAGGGTCACAGTAAGCTGCCTATCGGGTGCTAGAATCCGCCACATAACACAAGCACTGGTCACTCCACGGCAAGTACAAATATGACACAGTCATTGTCCATGCTGGTGTGAACGACCTGAGACGTTCCTCCCTGGACTACATGAAAAGAGACATAGAGGAGCTCTCTGATTATGTAGCCCAGGCAGGTATGACCCTAACCCTGAGCAGTATCCTTCCTTCACCAAGAATGATGCCACAATATAGAGACAAGATGATCAGCTTTAACAATTGGCTTAATGTCTGGTGTCATTCAAAGGGGATCCAGTGTCTGTCTGCCTGGGATGACATGCTTGACAAGCCACGCTGCTTCGCAAGGGACGGCTTGCACCTGTCACCCTGGGATTCGGATATTGGCTAAGGCTCTTGCCACCCCATAGTGCCTTTTTAGGCAAGGCTCAAATTCTAAACCTACCACCCTAGAAAACAAAAATGGGAAGAAATTGAGGGTAATGCTGCTCAATGCCAGAAGTCTAAATCTCAAAATGCACGCACTCGAGGCCCTTCTCAGTATGGAGAACATCGATGTCTGTGCTGTAACTGAAACCTGGTTCAAGGCTCCTGAGAGCACCCCTGCACTATTAGGTTTTACTTCATATCATGCGTTCCGGCCCCAAAACCCGGTCCACTCCACAAAAGGAGGGGGTGTATCCATATTCATAAAGGATACTCACACCTCCAGGTTGGTGGCAACGCATGAAGCTTCGGAAACCATCCAGGTGCAACTAACCATAGGCAAAACTGCTCTACAAATTGTAGCATGCTACAGGCCACCCTCTCAAACTCAGGAACCCCACACAGCCTTCCTGAAGACACTGGAGGGTATAAATGTATCTCCAAACACCATCATATTGGGAGACTTCAACTACCCGAATATAGACTGGGAACATTACTCAAGCCCTAACTTTCTAGCCCAACGGTTCCTGGAGTTCATAAATTCAAATGCCATGGAACAGCTAGTTACTGTTCCCACGAGAGGAGAAAATATACTAGATCTCATTGTCACAAACATGGGGACAAAATGCTCCACACCGAAGTATATCCCTCATTGGTGAGATCTGATCATAAACTAATCTCACTGGAAATCCACATCCCGCCCCACCCCAAACAAAAAGACCATAGTGAAGAACTTCTCTAAAGCAAACTTCACACTACTCAAGACTGGTGTGGTATCCTTCAAGGCCCCTGAGTCAGAGGAAACCACAACCCAAGCTGCGGAAGCCCTTACAAATGCCTTCTATGAACACCTCCAGGACTGCATGGATCAGGCAATCCCAAATAAAACCAAGACTCTTTCCACAAAGGGCAAACGTCCAGTCTGGTGGACCCCAGCCATTAACAAACTTTACAATAAGAGGAGAAAGCTATTACATGATAGAACAAAATCCATAAAAGGGAAGTCACCCTGATCATTATTAGTAAAAATACGAGCACTCATAAAATCAACTAAGGCCAATTTTGAGAGAAAAATTGCCATGGATTCAAAGGACAATCATAAGGCCTTTTTCAGCTATGTTAGGAACCTGGGTGGAAACTCACAGATATGCTCAGAATTAGTCCAAAATGATACAAAAATCACTGAACCCACAGACTTTGCCAACATACTGGCAGACAGGTTTAGTGCAAACTTCACCCCTCTCCCCTAAAGGAGAGAGATAACTATCCCAGCCGAGTGTAGCCTCCCGGACATCTCAAATGCGCAGGTGAAAGCTGCACTCTCTAAAGCTAAAAACACAGCATCAATGGGACCGGATGGTGTCCCCGGATGTGTGCTACACGAGCTAAATGAGGAATTAAACCCGCACATAAGGCAGCTGTTTAATCTCAGCCTTACCACAGGATACGCGGCCCAAGGAGTGGCGTGACGGCAACTGTGGTCCCACTCCACAAAGGTGGCCTCACGACCCTGGTAATTACCGCCCATGCTTATCAAGTCTAGTCTGCAAAGCTATGGAGAGGATCATAATGGAGCTCATAAACAAAGATATAGGGGACTTGCAGACATTGGACCCGACCCAGTTTGGCTTTGTCAAGGGAAGATCATGCCTTTGAACTTGGTCGACTTCTTCAAATAGTCACCAAGGCCATTGATGAGGGAAAGGCAGTCCATACAGCCTGCCTTGACCTTGCAAAGTTTTCGACACAATACCCCACTGGTATTGTAGAAAAACTTACCAGCTTAAATGTAAACCCATATGTCACAAGATGGGTTGCAAACTGGCTTAAGGACAGAACCCACAGGGTTAGAGTTGCTGGCGCTGTGTCAGACTCCAAGCCGGGTCACAAGTGGTGTCCCACAGGGCTCGGTCCTTGGTCTCTATTGTTTGGCATCTACTTCTCAGAAGTACAGGCCAACATGGGAGGACTTTATTGACAAAGTTTGCAGATGACTGCAAACTGGGCCATAGTGGAAAGTGCATCGGACACGGATATCCTTCAGAAGGGACTCACGGAAACAGATAGCTGGTGCCAGAGCCATGGCCTGAAGTTAAACGCCAAAAAATGTATAGTCATACCTTTCGGTAAAAACAAGGTAACCCCAAGCTACCATATAGGTGGCAATCCACTAAGCACAGAAGAGGTTATCAGGGACCTGGGGACCCAGGTTGACAGTGGCCTTTCTTTGACACTCACATTGCTAAAGTGGTTAGAAAGACCTTCTACATTGCCCACCTGATCATGAAGGGATTCACATCCAGATCTAGTGAGGTCATTGTTCCCCTGTACTCTTCACTTATCAGACCAATGATCGAGTACAATGCCCCATTCGGGATGTATCTCACCCGACATCTGCAGCAATTGGAGAGACCCCAAAAGTTCCTCACCAAAAGGATAAAGGGACTCCAAAATCTGTCATATGCTACCAGATTGAAGAAACTCCAGCTCTATTCAGTCGCATACCGCCTGCTCAGAGGTGACATGTGCCGGACATACAAGGCCATGTCCAACCCGAATTAATGGACATGCTCCACCTCAAAAATCCAAATCCACCAAAACCACTAGAGCAAGCGACTTAAACCTTAGCACGGATATAAATAGGACATGCTGGAGGGATAGATTTATCACCAGAGACTCCCTATGCTGTGGAATAAAATCCCGGTCCATGTGAGGCAGAGCACCTCGCTGACTCTGTTCAAGAGAAATCTAGACCTGTGGATGGGAGATCGTAGGTTTACCCCGGGAATCATCTCTGGGTCACTGCTGGACAGAGGCACAACAAACTAATGGGCACAGTATTCTTTCATATAAGGGGTGGCGTAAGCCACAATAATTTGGGCTAGGCTTATAAATGCCTTAGGGCAGATAGCCTAGTATAAACCTATGAACCTATGAACAGAAGCCTTCAAAGTAATGAAAAGAAGCACCTGCTTGTGAACAGAGTTAATATATTAATCAACACACTGCCTCAGTCTTGAGACATGCCCCCCCTACATAGCAGCATGTATTTGCCATACATTTGGTTCCACAAACTGATAGCTGGTGCCAGAGCCATGGCCTGAAGTTAAATGCCAAAAAATGTATAGTCATACCTTTCTGGAAAAACAAGGTAACCCCAAGCTACCATATAGGTGGCAATCCACTAAGCACAGAAGAGATTATCAGGGACCTGGGGACCCAGGTTGACAGTGGCCTTTCTTTTGACACTCACATTGCTAAAGTGGTTAGAAAGACCTTCTACATTGCCCACCTGATCATGAAGGGATTCACATCCAGATCAAGTGAGGTCATTGTTCCCATGTACTCTTCACTTATCAGACCAATGATCGAGTACAATGCCCCATTCGGGATGTATCTCACCCGACACCTACAGCAATTGGAGAGACCCCAAAAGTTCTTCACCAAAAGGATAAAGGGACTCCAAAATCTGTCATATGCTGCCAGACTGAAGAAACTCCAGCTCTATTCAGTCGCATACCATCTGCTCAGAGGTGACCTGTGCCTGACATACAAGGCCATGTCCAACCCGGAATTAATGGACATGCTCCACCTCAAAAAATCCAAATCTACCAGATCCACTAGAGCAAGCGACTTAAACCTTAGCACGGATATAAATAGGACATGCAGGAGGGATAGATTTGTCACCCAGAGACTCCCTATGCTGTGGAATAAAATCCCGGTCCATGTGAGGCAGAGCACCTCGCTGGCTCTGTTCAAGAGAAATCTTGACCGGTGGATGGGAGAACGTAGGTTTTCCCCGGGAATCATCTCTGTGTCACTGCTGGACAGAGGCACAACAAACTAATGGGCACAGTATTTTTTTAACATAAGGGGTGGTGTAAGCCACAAAACTCTGGGCTAGGCTTATAAATGTCTTAGGGCAGATAGCCTAGTATAAACCTATGAACCTATGAACCAAAAAAGAAATACACACTTGCTTACTAAATGTGTCCTTAGAAAGACAGTCAGGAAAGAGAATTGCACATAAGAGAAGCCTTCAGAAGCCTAGTCTGTGTCTTTATCAATTTGTGGAAGATTATTATTTCAGAACTTTCAACTTATCTGATGATTTCTTTAGCTGTAATAGTTTCAAAGGTAGTCAAGGAGACCATTGAGGACCCGAGATCAACTTTCCCAAAGCACTATCTGCTTAAAGTGATTTGCTAAAAGACACATTGTGGGAAACTAGAGACTGGAAGAGTAAAACACTGGACTACAGAAAGCAGCTGATTTACACCTCATAGCCTTAATCAACTGTGCTAACTGCCTATCCAAAAAAAAATGGTGACACTGAGTATTAAACTCAGGATTACTAGCATATAAAGCATGTAAAGCAAATAGAGTAACTGCAACCTTACAGAACCCCCTCTTAGTAGGATTGTCTTTGAAGTACTCTAATATCATAAGATCATGCAAAAGTTGTCTATGAGAGGAAGGTATAAAATAAAATGCAAGAAACAGTCTTGTTTTGCTATGGACAAAACAGATTCCATAGAAAGATTATGTGGGATTAGGTTGAATAAGCAATTGGATCTAGGTTCATGGAAATGAACAACTGTAATTTAGAAGAGGTGCGACAGAACATATAGGTTGCATGCACAACATTTGGAGAAAATGAGACTAAAGGAAGTTTTTGTTTAGCAATAATCCACTCCTGTGTATGGGTATACATACATGGTATGGTACATATGCAGCCATGAGTAAATCTTGATATACCCACACACAAGAGTGTATTATTGCTGCTATACAACAACAATGTTTAAGAAAGGAATTGCTCACCTTTCTTAAATAATGGGCCTTATTCCAAAAGACTTACTGTCAGTGTAACTGGTAACTTAGTTTGCCAGCTAGCTGACAGCAGGTGTTTTGGAAAGTGGTTGCCTGTGTAAACCCATTTATAAGCAGGCCTTACACATAATTAAATCTCTTTCTGAGAGCAAATATTTTGGATTCTGGCCCAATGCCTTTGTATAATGGCTCATAGTTTTCTTAGTGCTGCCATCTGTATGCTGATGTACTGCAAATGCATATGGGTCTTAATGTTTCCATGCTAGGACAGTACATCAGTGCAGTGCAGGAGAAGTGATGGAGAAAAAGAGAGTCTCCTTTTTTTACCTGTTTAAAAAAATATTATAGCAATAACCCTCGACTGGGTGTGGGTAATGCTGCATTTACCCATGGTTGGCATGGTTTGGGCATGAGGGTGAAGCCCAACTGACGAAACAAAGCCAACCATGGGTAAATCCAGCATTACCCACACCCAGCCATGGGTTATTGCTATTATACAATGACATTAGTTTTGTGTTATGTTATGTTTGTGATCTTGTTATTTAGGTTTTTGTTTGGTTTAATCTGTATTCTTCCACTTTTTATGAGATAAAATAGTTCACACTTTTACTTCATGTTTACTGTTTGTCTTTTAATTTAAATACAAGTTGTTATTAAGTTTTCAAAAGATCTTAGTGAAAGTGGAAGAATACTGGCTAAAGCAAAGTAAAAAAAAAAAATCAAGACCATACTGACTTCCATTTCAAATCTATGACCTTGCCAAGAAAATAAATGAATAAGCCACTGAGTGATAGTAACCCAGAAGGTTTATTTGCGCTATTTCCGGGCGTTTTGTTTGTAGTATCATAGTCAGTGTTCACCCAAGAGTTCTCTATAAATATTAGTCTATAATGCTTGGTTATTTAGTGGCACCGTTATTACTTGCAAAATTTATCTGACAGCAACCAGTAAGTGTGCCCCACCGATTCAGTCACCAATATATGTTGTGTGTGAAGAAAGACCGACAGTAGTTTTTCTAAGTGTAAGTTACATCTTGTTTTTGGACATATCAGTCAGGTGGTGCTCAGTGCACTTGTAACGTTTTAAGACATAATTTTGCATGCTATAAAACAGGTGTAGCTGAATTGTAACAGACATTTCAGTTTATAATGGGAAGGAGTGATGTGTGCAGTAAGGTATATAAGACTAAGAAGCTGGTGTGATTTGGTGTGTTCACTGAGATTCCATTTATTGTTGTCTTTATTCTCATTAAAATATGAACATTTTGCTCTGTTTTTTTTTTTTGTGAAACGTACACTTTATTGAACTGTGCTAATTTTCTAACAGCACGATACATTTGCACGGTTCGCAATGTTTTGCCAGCATATGTTTAGGTTTTGTTAGTAAGTACTGCTTCACTGACATTGAGAGGGAGATGATTAAGCATTCATAAATGGATGTTTGCGGTAAACTGTACTAAGAATATGTATTTAGTGTACCCTGACTTGTAAAACTCTAGCAAAAGCACGGGACTTCTGTTGGTCCAGACACACTAGCTTATGAATTGTATAGACTGTAGTCACGGCTGCATGATACATTAGCGGCCAAACTTCTTACTTTGGTTACTTTGGATTTACAATGTTTACACTGGTTGGATTGGCTAATCAGCATGCACGTTTCACGTCTTTGCCAAGATGGCATTGTATAATAGTGATTTTATGACGGAGACTACTAAAGTGCAAGGAAAATCAAGTAATTTTTGTTTTGTTAGTTTTGCAGAATGCGCTTATTTTTTTCTCATATTTTGCTCTGTCCCCCAGCATATGCCAGTAGAATGTCTGACTGCTCAATTTTACTTCAGCAGTCAGACTTTTTTCTATTGATATATGCTTGATTTACAATGGGTATGCTGGTTTGGCTGTCCATTCAGCATTCTCATTTTTGAATAGTAAAGAGCATTTGTAATATGATTCCCATTAGACACTTATAGCTCATTACTATTCAAAAACTTGCACTCTGATTGGTCAGCCCACCAGCATGTCCATTGTAAATTGAGCATATACCAATAGAAAAAAGTCCAGTCGCTGAACTACCACTGAGTGGCCAGACTTTCTAATATTAGTATAAGCTACAGAGACATACGTCTCAGCTATACAGATTTTTTCCTCCTATGTTTGGTCTGTACCTCATAAAATTTGTGTTTTTTTAACAAACCACTGAGGAGTGAAGTCACTAAATAATGACACACATTTCATTTTCAGAGCTCACGTCTTTCAGACAATGCACAATAACTCAATTTGGTAATTCTTGCAGCTTTTTAAGTTTATAAGAGCAACATCTACAGTCAGGCCCTATTTTAGAACCTTTGTCTACTGTTATTTAAGGCTTTGTCCACATTTCTTGAGCTAAGAGGTTGAGAGGTACATAAGGAGGGCAGAACAAATACGTAGAAAATCAGGTACATTCTGCAAAACTTAAGAAACCTACCTGGTTTTCCTAGTATTTCTCCCTTGTCTTTCTCATACCTCTAAAAAGTGTAGATTTTATAGTTAAAAACAAACAAACAAAAAAGCAATGGTGATCTTCCTTTCTCCATTGCTTGTTTTCAAGTTCAGCAGCAATGATGTACTGTGCAAATGTGTGAATGTAAGTCCTATATGTGTGTGTAGTACATCAACAAACCTGGAAGAATGAGGAAGCAACGCGGAGGAACATTATGTCACCACTATACAAAGACATTAAGAAAAGTAAGCGATTTCTTTCTTAAATGATGCCATTGTATAATAGCAACAACCGACTTGTGGGTGTGGGTATATGAGGATTTACCCAAGGTTGCCTCTGTTTAATCACTCATGCAAATGATGCCAACTGTGGGTAAATCCTCAATATACTGACACCCACTTGTCAGTTATTGCATAAATAATGAAAGATTTGACATATGTCTGTTGTTCTACCTTTCAATGTGTGTAGCCTCCTCTTTTTCAGGACAGGTGGCTTAGACTTTTAGAGAGTATTGCACTGCAATTTATTTTCTTGCATTAAGGTGTGGAAAATCTGACTTTTCAGTAATAAAATGATAATATGATAATGTTATTTAACAGCACGTAAGATGGCCAGTATAGTTCACATACATAAACTGCTGTTCTCCAAAACATTGCATGGCCCTTGTTATACACTATAACAGATGCTGGAAATGAGTAGACCTTATTACAGTGATTCCAGCAATGAATTAGCTTAGTCTGTGTATAACCCTAATGATGTTTTAAAAGCGGAGCTTTTTTATTCTTTTATGCTTGTGCCATTTATTTGTAGTGGGATGAACAGAAAGTACTTTCATTAATTCAGTACAAACTGTTCCCTTATGATGATATTTGTGAGGCAGGTGGATCAGGAAGTCACTATGGCAGCATCAAAAATCACATAATACAGTGTTTTGTGTACGGGATGGAGAGATGTTTCCTTGTATGCAGTCTTCATAATCTAATTTCTATTCTAGATATTTGGAGCATTAGCTGCCCATATATTCACCTTTTTGAGACTGATTTTGTTTTAATTCATGGTAGAATTGTGCTTCAAATGGTTTGCACCACTAATATATGTATTTATCTATATCTATATCTATATCTATATCTATATCTATATCTATATCTATACCTATATCTATATCTGTATCTATATCTGTATCTATATGCATGCAATATTCCTCCATGGTCTATTTTGGGGTAAATTTAAGTTAAATTGGTATGCACCTCTGTGTTACTGCATCAAGACTTGTAATGGAGTAACCACATGTGTCTCAGGAAATCTTTCTATTTGTATGATAGTTAGGCAAGTTATTTATTCATTTATTTAATTATTTCAATTACTGGTGCAATGTTAGATTGTTAATATATGGTCTTATTTTCTTGGTAGTCTCAGTTCCAGACAGATAATGCTAGTTTACAACTATGTGATGGTATAGTATGTGGGACATTTTTACTTGTAATAGGTCATATGCTATTAGTTTTATTTATTTTATATATAATCACTCAGTTTAATGGTTTCTTGAAACAAAGATGGCTGTGGCAGAATAAGGGACAGTGTTTTTTTCTCTTTTTATATATATTTATTGTTGATATTCATTGAATACATTTCTCTGGTTCAAGAAACCTTTTTCTATTTTTTCTGATCCACTACCTGCTGACTATGCCACTCTTCATTATCAATCAGTCCTCCCCTACTCAGAGCATAAAAGCTGATTGTGGTAACTGTCATTCAAACAGATCTACAAACAAGGTCCTATCTTTAGCTAAGTCAGACCTCTGTGCATGCCCATAGCATGCAAGGGAAAGTGTATGATGGACCTTGTGACTGGGATTTATCGCTCCACGTGCAGCACAATCATGTGCCTTCTTCCTTGTAAAGAGTACCTGTTTGTGATTTTATTTTATTTATTTTTATTTAACATTTGTTTACCGGGAGTGTCTGGCTGGGCTGGAGCCTGTTTTCAGCAGAGGCCCGGGGAGACGGGGAGAAAAGCTCCACACAAAATAATACAAAGATATAAAATGAATACAAACAATGTAAGCAAAGACATTTCTGATATAGAAGTAGGTACAGTTACAACTAATGTATTACAGAAATGTAAACAAATGTATCAAAGATATAGTAATATGTACAATTACATCAAATGTATTGAGAAGGGTGAAAGGATGTGATGTGATAGTAAGGTTGACAAGTTAGCAAGAGAATAGGTTAGAAGCCAAGGAAGCAAAACGGTATAGGATGGTGAGGTTGCCCTTAATAAGACAGATTTGAATTAGACCACAGGAACATATTTACATAGTATAATTCATTCCAATCCTTAGCCAAGAAGGAAATAAGTCAGTAGTTTAAAGAGGGGTGGAGGATAAAGAAGAGCAGCTAGGATTTTGGCATCAGGGTTCAACCTGGGGCTTGGCAAGAACAGAGCCAGTTTATTTTGAAGAAGGTTCCTACAAGCTTTTTAAAGTGAGAAGGTTTAGCAGTGGATAGTATGGTATTGGGGATAGTGTTCCAAAGTTTAGATATGCCATTAGAGAAAGTTGATAGTCCATGCTTACTATTTGCTTTGGAGATGTTAAGCAATTTTTTATCAGTTAATGATAATTGTTTGGTGGTAGAGTATGGGGAAATAATTTTTATTAGGGCAGGACAGTTGTTTGGGTAGTAAAGGATGGAATGACAGATAGTAAGCTGACTTTTACTAATAACATTTGGAAGTTCTAGCCATCCACTTTTAAGAAGTGATGTGCAGTGGTGTTCCCTATATGTTGCCTGACAGGCAGATTTGGCAATTCTCTGGTAGCATGTTTTGAGTTTTTGAAGGTCTGATTTTTTAGGGTTACTCAGTAGTGGGGATGCATAAAGTAGAAAAGATAGTAAATAGGATCTAGCCACTGTGATGTTGGTGAGTTGTGTAAGTTTGTGCTTCATCCTGTAAAGTGAACCTAGTTTGGTATTTACTTTCTAATGGTTTGTGCTATGTGGAAGGAGAAACTAAGGGATTTATCTATAATTGCACCCAGTAGTTTGGTATTATCAACTGGGGATATAATGGTGTTGTTAGAAGAAAGACTAGAGAAGGGGCATGTGATATTGGCTTTGGTGTTATGTGAAAAAATCATTAGTTTAGTCTTGTTAGGGTTTAATATGAGATGGTTGGAGGCTAGCAATTCTTCAATCTCAGTAAAGGCTTGCTGGGTTTGAGTTTGGAGGTGAAGAATAGTAGGAGCAGAGCAGCGAAGCCTGGAGTCATCGGCGTACTGGATTCTTTTAGCTGAGAAAGTAGCTAGATGGAGGTTGTTTGTGAAGATTGTAAAGAGAATGTGTCCAAGAATTGAGCCTTGAGGTACACCAATGTTTACTGATGATTTTTCATTTCCACTGGGGATTCTGCCATGGGTTTGTGCATAGATGCCCACTGCCACACTCTTCCCCAAGGTCAAGACAAAATAGCATAAACATTTTCATTCTTTTCCTCCCGTATGCAGTAAAAACGTATGCTTTCTTTTTAACAATTATCATTCACTCCAGCATTATGGGCATTGTTCATTTCCTGTCTTCCTATATACCTCAATCATCCTCTTGAAAATTATTTTGCATGTACTGCTCCCAAAAATTCAATTTATTTCTATGTAATTTGTTCCTTCCCTTTTTAAAGAGCCGACCTATAGTTCTTTTATCTCCTTTATGTTTATTAGCACTTTATTTGCAGTCAGTTTAAATTATCATTTATATTTTCTATAAACTGCTTTTTTTGCAGCCTATACCATTAAATATAGTAAGGCTTTACTATGTCTGGGCAATTCAGATCATGTGCCAAAGCTGAAAAGAATCATTTTCTTAGTTGAAAGCATATGTTCTCCCAACATTAAAGACAAAGTACTCTGCAAAGAATTTTTAAAATCTGCCATCATACAATCCCATAACGACTTTTCTCAGTTACCCTTCTCTTTCCACTCACACCTCAAGCATTTTGCTATCTACCTGACAAAAATTTCTCTAAGTCTGCTTGTGGTATAAAATACCCATACAACACTTACAAGCAAAAATTCTAAACCTTCTGAAATTTGTTACATACTTAGATGCCCCCCATTTGTTTATTTGCAAATTGTATTTTCCAATCTCTCTTCCTAATTTTTTCTAACCTTCTTTGATTGATTTTTAAAGTTATCATGCAGTATATTTTATTTGGTCATTTAATTGCCCTTTTCTAATGTCAGCCTCTGTTCTAAGCTCTACCAGAGCTGGATTTCACTTAGGACTCCCCGATCTATTGGCACATTTTATCATTGTGGCTGCACCAGTGTAGAGTAGCATCAGCCTATTTTTCTCTGAGTTATGAACACGCAAAGGAGGCACAAGTGTTCCCTTCTTTGTGTACATAGCATAAGGAAGCCTGAAGCCATAATAGCTGCACTTAACAAGATCATGGTAGTCACTTGTTATAACTTGGCCCTATGAGTACTTAACACTTCAAACACTAGCTATGATCTATGAAATGAAAAAGCAAAAACTGCATATGATTCTCATATTTGGTTTGTCATAACAATATTTGATCTTTTATGACTTTTCAGCATTGTTGCATTATATGACTTCAAATGAGTACGGCTTCTGTAATACTGTCAGTTAAGTGATTTATTTTTATATTTGTTATAGTATCAAATAATTTGGAAAATTACTTTTAGAAATTGTCTCAGAATTTTAGTCTTGTATATCATTTGTCATATCTTTTGATTTATTTCTACAGCCTTTGGTTGTATCCTTCTGTTCAAGCACTTTTTCTTAAAAATCATTTTCTATAACCTTCCTTTCTTCCTCTTTAAATTGATTCATTCAAGTTCCTGTGGAGTATGTCAGCAGAACCTACAGTTTAATTCTAGACTGAAAAAGTAACTGCACAAACATAACTCTAATTTTTACCATTCTCATCTTTCCAAGCATGGTGATTCTCCAAAGAAAACAAAAGAATTAAAAAACATAGAAATAAAGTACACTAAATGAAAGTACACTAAATGAAAAAGTAAGTATTTTTACTTCCTGTCCTACCACTGTGTTTATGGCACACGATGCACATTCTCACCAAGATAAGAGACTCCCAGGTGATGGAGTGTGCAACATAAATGTAACACAGATATCTTCAACAGGTACAAAATCTCTGATGCCTGGACATGCAGACAAAACAACAGTTGCCATTTTCTACCTAATGTTCATAGGTTCATGTGTTCATAGGTGTTTACTGAGCTATTGACCCAAAGGTCTTTAAAAGCCTAGCCATGTGTACCCAATATAATACTAGAGAAACCCAATATAAAGGATCTTGCCTAAACTTGAGAGATATTAGTTTACAACAACTACCCATATATATGAGGGTCAAAGGTGAAATCCCCAGCAGGAATTTATGGTTTCCCATCCAGTCATACAGGCTATGTTTAAACAGAGTCATAGATGGGCTTTGTTTGATTTGAATTGATAGCCTATTCCAGAGGAGATGCAACCTCTGAGAGACATATCTGTCTCTCAGGCATCTCCTATTTACGTCGTAGGCCAGGTTAATGTTCCTGGAATGGGTGACCCTTGTCCCATTTGACTAGCGGATGTACATCATTTCCTTTAGGTTTTGTTCTGAGATTGCTCTGTAGACCAGGCACAAGTCTCCTCTAAGTAGCCTGTACACTACTGAGTACAGTGACAGTGACTTAAGTCTGCCAATGTATGACTTGCTGGAGACCATGAATTTTTTTTTGGTTAGTAATCTCTGAGGTTTCTCAAGTTGCTGCAGGTACCTGGAAAGGTACATACCAAAGGGAGCATTGCACTCATTTACTTGCCTGATGAGGGTTGAGTGCAGGGTTGTTATAATCTCTTTCTTACTTGAGGCAATGCCTTTGCAAATGAGGGGTGTAAAGTAGAATGCCTTCCTTACCACAGTAGACACATGATAGTCAAATTTAAGGCTACAGTCAACTTGCATTCTCAAGTCTCTCACTACTGCGTTTAGTTAGGGTATTATTATTTATATGATAGCCTGCGGGGATATCGTTTTTACTGAACAGGGTGATAATGCAGTTTTTAGCACTGAGTTTGAATCCATGGCTTTGGCATCAATCATTAGTTTGTGTAAGTCTCTCTTGAAGTATTTTGACATTGTTTGGGGATTCAGTGATTGCACCTAATTTGCATTTGTCAGCAAACTTGGTCAGCCACAGCCCCTCTGTTTTTACCTGAACTTCTGAGAAGTACATTCCAAACAACAGAGGGCCCAGCACTGACCACGGTGGAACCCCAATGGTGACAGGTCTGCTGGTTTAGGTAAAATCCCCAACCTTGACTGAGTGTGATCTGTTGGTGAGATAGCTAGCAACCCACATGATGACATAAGGGTTGATATTCAATGGTGAGAGTTTATCAGTGATGGCTGAATGTGGGATTGTGTTGAAGGCCTTGGCTAAGTCAAGGTAGCCTGTATGCACAGATGTGCTTTCATCTATGGCTCCGGTGACATTTTTGAAGCAGTCCACCAGGTTTAACAGGCTTACCTTGACCTTGCTAAAGCATTTGACACCATTCCCCATTCAGGTATTATTGGTAAGCTCACCAGCCTGGGCATAAACCCTTATGTCACAAGATGGATCGCAAACTGGCTCTCAGACAGATCCCATAAAGTAAGAGTAGCGGGATCTATGTCCGAATCCTGACCAGTAACAAGTGGTGTGCCTCAGGGCTCTGTCCTGGGGCCCCTCCTATTTGGCATATACTTCTCAGAAGTACAGGCAAGCACGGAAGGGCTGTGGCTGACTACGTTTGCGGATGACTGCAAACTGGGTGCTATAATAGAGTCACTGGCTGACATGGAGATCCTCCAAAAGGGCCTAAATGAGGCTGATGCATGGTGTCAAAGCCATGGTCTCAAGCTAAATGCAAAAAAATGTGTAGTAATCCCCTTTGGAAAAAACAGAGTACCTGCAAACTACAACATAGGAGGTAATCCCCTGAAATCTAAAGAAGAAATAAGGGATCTAGGGACCCAAGTAGATAGTCAGCTTTCCTTTGATAACCATGTTGCCAAAGTGGTTAGAAAATCCTTCTATGTGACCCATCTGATCACCAAAGGGTTCGTATCAAGATCTAAGGATGTAATGGTGCCCCTCTACTCTTCCCTCATCAGACCCATTATTGAGTACAATGCACCAATTGGAATGTACCTGGCTAGACATTTCCAGCAGCTGGAGAGACCACAAAGATACCTAACCAAGAGGATTACTGGCCTCAAACAGTTGCCCTATGCAGCATGATTGAAAAGAGTGTTCTCTGTTGCATACCGCTTACTCAGAGGCGATCTCTGTCTAACGTACAGAGCCATGTCCAACCCAGAATTGTTAAACATGCTCCATCTTAGCAAAAGCAAATCTACTCGAGCTACATGCTCTAGGGATATAAACCTCAACACAACAATGAATAGAACATGCTGGAGGGATAGATTCCCTTCACAGAGACTTCCCTTACTATGGAACAGGGTCCCGATCTACATAAGACAGAGCCCCTCACTATCACTCTTCAAGAGGAACCTTGATGAGTGGATGGGTAACAGAAAGTTCACACCGGGGAATCACACCAACAGCACTACTAGGTAGGGGCCAAGGGTACTAGCTGCTAGTACAAGGGTCTAGGGAACTACTAAAGGGGCGGTGAATACTGCACAATGTGGTTGGGCTAATATATGCCTTCGGGCAGATAGCCCAGTACCAACCTATGAACCTATGAACCTATGACCTGTCTTTGACAAAACCAAACTGTGTAGGATATAGGGTTTGGAGATCACCTATATTCTTATTTATAAGATCCATGATGATTGTTCCATGGCCTTACAGATAAGGCTGGTTAAGTTTATCAGTCTGTAGTTCCCAGAGTCTGTTGCTGTACCCACTTTATGAAGGATGATGACGATTGCTGTTTTCCATTCAGCAGGGACAAAACCAGTGCTCAGGCTGTGGTTGAAGAGAGTACCTAATGGAGTTGCCAACTCATGTTTTAGACCATTTAAAATGCAACCTGGGATGCCATCCTGTACCACAGAGACTGTGAATTTGGCCTTGTAGACAGAATTAATTACTTGCTCTTTGGAGATGCAAGGTAGGGATAATGCTTTTTGGAATATGGGGGGGACAGAAGGTTGAAATTTTTGCCAGACCTGTTGGCTAATAGGTTAGCTATTTTCACAAGATCAGTGTGTGTGAGGCCATCCATAGTTCCATAGTTAATTCAGCACACGTCTGGGTCCTACCTTTTACATCACAGCTATAGCTGAAGAATGCCTTATGGTTATCCTTACCTATGGTTGCTAATTTGTTTATAAGTTGCCCTTAGAGGATTTTTCAAGTTGTCTTATTTGTTTGGTCAAGCAGAAGAGGGTGTTCTTCCAGTGCTGAGACCTCTCTTTTTTATTCTAAGAAAGCAACTTCTTCCTCTTATTGTATAACTTATAAATGATAGATGTCCACCGAGAGGCTTTCTTTCTTTTTGAGGATCTTGTTTTGATCCTATCAAGTACAGCATTGTCAATACATTTGTGTAAGTGTTTGTACAGGGCATTTCCGTAGACCTTAGTATAGATGTCAATGCCATCTTTGGGAACAGGAAATTAGAAATTATTTATGCCATCCCTAATTTGCTTTGGTTTCACCTAAGAGGGGTTCAGGTGTTATAGCTACTTCAAACGTAATTGATTTGTGATCAGATTTAACCTGTGAGGGTCCTATACTTGTGGTAGTGCAATGGTCACCCACATTGGTGAGGACCAGGTTGAGAATATTTGAGCCCCTTGTCAGGTTGTGTGCTATTTTTTCCAAGGCATTAGTATTAACAAAGTCCAGGAACCTTTGTGAAGCATGTTGGTACACATATAAGTTTCCTAATCAATGGAGGGATAGTTAAAATCACCCATAACTAGAGTGTTTGGTTGCAATTTGATTGACTCAAGTGGGTCTAAAATAAGCAGAGTGGGTCTTTTGGTTAATTGAAGGGGGTCTATAGCTAACAATGACTTGAAGGGGCTCCTACCCACAGTCATATGAACTTGAAGTATCTCCATGGAGGTTTCCTGTCTAACCAGTCTAGAGATATATTTATCATTGATGAATATTAATACTGCTCCTCCTTTGGTTTTCACATGTTCATTTTGCAGTCTGAAAGTGTGGAAGGCATTGTAGCCCTGCAAGGTTAGGGTATTCTCTGTGACCGCGAACTAGGTTTCCGTGATTGCACAGACATCAACATCCTCCGGGGATATGAGTGCTTTCAGAGAGTGAAGTTTCTGATTTAAACTCCTAGTGTTTAGCAGATTAACCTTTAATTTATTTGTGAGTGATATTTTCACATCAACATTTTTGTTCATGAGACCTTACCTAAAAAAAGGAACTATGGGGGCAGGGCAAGTGCCTTAGCCAGTAACTGAAAGCCTAGAGGTGAGAGGTGAAGACCATTTCTGGCAAAGCAGCATGGTCTATCAACCATGAAATTCCATGCAGACAGGAACTGTATCCCCTTAGAATGATACCAGAAACTAAGCCAATTGTTGAAGTCAGTCATTTTTTGGTTTATATTGTGGTGCTATCCTAGGTGAGGGTAGAATGCTGCTCAAGGCTATGGACATACCTGCTTGTGACACATATTCATACATGTGTCTCTTGATATAGTCCACTAAAGTATGTCTCAAGTCATTCATACCAACATGAACTATGACAGAGTCATAACGATACTTGTTGATGAGAGACTTGAGTGCATGTGTGATCTGATGGATCCTGGCACCCGATAGACAGCTGAACGTAACCTTTTCCTTGTCCAGCCTGGTGAGTGGGACATCTGCGTGTCTTACAATGAAGTCACCTTTCACTAAAAAATTTGGTTTAGATGTGCTTTGCCTTTGCCTTAAGGGCTTATTTGGTGAGACACTGGTGCTTGTGTTTTTATGCGCATTGAGAGCTGTAAGTGCTGTATTAGGTGTAGCACATTTGTGTTTGGAAGGTCTCTGGTATTTAGGGAGGTTTCTGGTGAGTATTTCTGCATATGATGGTTTATGTGTTAAGTGCATGGTTTGTGTAGGAGGTGTAGTACGTGAGCTGCTAACATGTTCAGTGTTACTGATCTGTGTGTGAGAGAGCAAGGATTCTAGATTCTTAGAGTAGATGCATCTCTCACAAATTGTACTTGGGTGATTTAGGAGTAGAGGGTTTTTAGTGTACATTGCACATGAGGTAGTTGCTACACTGCCCCAGGATACCCATGTCAATCAGGCTGGTAGGAGAAATGGAGGGAAACTGACCATCCACAATGCTAGGTTAAGTCTTGTTTTCACAGTGGGGAGAGAAAATGGAAGGGTGTTGTATAATGGGGTGGTCTAAACTGGGTCTGTACTAATGCAGCACTCTATAAATGGTCTATACTTGTGAGGGTTCTCTAAATGGTAGATTTGGTGGTTTTAGGACTGTTTAAGGGGCAAAAGCACAGCTGAGGTGCTGTCTGAGCAGCTAAGTACAATTTAAGGACTTCTTGGCTGGATCATGGGCAGCTACTAAGGAAAATGTATTTACTGAAGTTTTTGCATCTATAACCACCAATTATTACCCCACTGCATAGTAGTGCACCGAGGTGTGCTGCATGTAAACATGTAAATACAGCAGAGCAGTGGCTGGTTGCCTAAAAATGTGGAGCTGTGTTAAAACAAGCACAAACCCGCAGCGTATGTAGCAACAGTGAGTAAGCTGAATTAAACACGTTATCAATAAGAAAGCTCAAAACTGAGCCCTGTATCAAGAACCTTCAATCAGACAAGTCCTAACTGCACTCTACTGCTACAAAGGTGTTGGCAGGCCTTCTCCAACAGATGATAGCCTGGTTTAGTGCTTAATTTAACAAACAGAGCCAGATTCAACAGGTTTGAATCTAATCTATGCTACAGCAGACAAAAAGCATAACAAATCAGCAAGAACAGTTTTAAAAATGTTAACGGTATGCATTCTCTAATAATAAGAATATCAAGAGTGATTTCTTTGGCCATTGCCTGCATCTCCACATTTGTACTAATAACGATGTGCTATTCTGACACAGTGTACTTGCCTCATTTGTCTCAGTCTTTTCCCCTTCCTTTTTTTTGATCCAGTGCTTGAGATGCTAGACAGATTTAATTATAGCTACAACTCATTCCTCTAACACTGAGTCAGCTAGACATTTACTTTATTGTCCTTCTATACCAGTCTTTAATTATACTGATTTTTAGTGGCCAGGTTGTTTACTGGGGTAGTCCTAATTGTTTCCTTAATTTTTGTTTGATATCTGCATTTAATTACCCTGATTTTTTTATTAGCTTGTTCAAAGGATTTTTGAAACATTTTAATAAGACATTTTAACTTTTAATAAGCATAGATGGTATGTCTGTATTTTTCTAAATGATGATCCAGGTATGCTATTTTCTCATATTATTAGGTGGTATGCAAATATCTGTGGCTGTGAATAACAATGTTGGGGAAAACAGTCATTATTTATATGCGTATTTTTATAAACAGACCTGGACCAAGTTTGTGCCTCGGTGATGAAAAGCAGAAAACAAATGTGTTTCATACACAGCTGCACTTTTGTTATGCTTTCACTTTACTTCTAAAACTGTCCAGTGTTGAGCCGTGCTGTATACTGTTCACGTACTTTATAAATTAAATTTAAAGTATGCCTTTCTTCTCATCTAGGAAGTTATTCATTTAAAAAATCACTTAGCTATGACTGATGCTTGACATCCATCATTTGCACTGAAATTCTCAAGCCAAGAAAGATAAATGCATGTACTTAAAACGCAGTTATATCTTATAGTACTTTAGTCTCCCGTAAATGTTATTGTGACTTTCCCTTTCACATCAGAACTAAGGCAGAGCAGAAGTCCTTTTCTCCATTTTTGCACTTAATGCATAAAACTAAGAAGGTAGTTTAAGTAGCCAAAAATAATACATTGCATTATTAAGAAAAGGAGTAGTGATTTCAATTAATTTCTTGCTTTAGTTCCATCCATTAAAATGACATATTTCTTTTGTGAAATACATTTTGCTCTGAAGAATTCTTGCATTCTTAACATGTGTATTCTGTGAAATCCATCATGTCTAAGGAAACTAGCCATAAATAATATAGGTTTATGCCTTCCTTTATTTTGGTTTTATATCTGCATTTAATTATGCTAAGTATTTTTTCCACAGCCTGTTCAAAAGATTTTTCTCAAATATTGTGTTACCTCACTTTTAATAGACATTGCTGTGTTGTGCAGCAGTGGCAGGAGGAGTTTCTTCAGTCTGCCAACACACACATTCTCAGAGCAATAAACCTCTGCCATTGTCTATTCTTCACCCATTTAGGAAGATATAATGGCCAAACAAGGCATTTTCAGTTCTGCACTATTAATTTTTTAGGAACAATTATTTTGGTAAGATTTCAAGCAAAATAGTTGTTTAATCTGAAAAGTTAATACAGCATGTCTAATGACTGCTATCTGAGCAATTTCAATAGTGGCCCATATTTTGAATTGACATATGCTTATTATATGTGCTAACATCTTGTCTGTCATATCTGGGTATTTATGAGTGAAAGGCATGCCTGTTTATTTATTTATTCCTTAACTGAATGTGACCATTGGAAATGAGTATTCCTTTTCAAGGCTGATCCATCTAGTTATGTGATTTTTTTTTAGAGTCCTACAGTTTATAAATGGAAGCTGAGGAAGTCAAGCCCAGGACTGCAGTCTTCATGTTAAGGAACTACACATTTCTTATTAACAGCTCATAGCGCCAACTATCTGACCTAAATTGCCAACCCATGGCATTAGCAGCATGGACCATATTACTAGCAAAACATGTGGCAGTGAAGGTATATATTTTACTGTCACATATCCACATAGAAATAAATTAGGCTTGCAATAAACCAGAAAAAAATACATGTTCAGCACATTGTGGCATGCCTTCCAGTTCATGGATTCAGAGGTGGTCATCTGTGGAAAAAAAAAAATAACCCCCCCAATATACTTCTGGAGAAGTATAATTTGGTGTCCAGTATACTCAATATATGGTACTGTGTTTATTTATTGATGTACAGTTTTATTGATTTATTCATTATTTCATTTATGCATTTATTTGCTTTTTTGATTCTGTAGATTTAATTACTTATTCTTTATTTAGTTCATACATCACACTGTCTGTGAAATTTCAAGGCACAGTACACTAAGAACATTTGACAAAGAAACATGAGCAAGTTGGCTCTCACTACTGCCTAACCCCTTTCCAACCCCAATCTGCTAATGTTTCTCTAATCTATATGAATATATCCAGATTATCTGCATTAACCTTTTTTATATTATATTATCCTGACTATTAAATGTTTCATCTTATCAGGCGCATTATTTGTCGAAGTTTTATTAAATATATGCATTTCATGTCTACTTTACTGCAATTATAAGTCCTCTACCATGACTGCTGTACCTGCTATGTTATGCTTTGTCTGGAGTTTCTCAAGTTACTGAACTGTGTGTATTATGCAATTGTTTTGTGAGCACTTTCTTCCTTGCAACACTATGGGAACACAGTGCTGAACATCTCTTCAACTCTTTCAGCACATGCTTAACACAAAGATAGCATTTTCACAGCTTGGCATACACTTTTTATGCACCCAGTTCTTTCACAAGCATGACATTTGTATTCCTTAAATTTATTTAACAAAACTGTAATGCCATTCACCAAGGCATTTAAAGCATTCATTAGCTCTGCTCCAATTCATATCATTGTGCCCATGTCAATCTAATCTTTTACATGCTACTTCTGAGTGTCATATTTTATACATATGTTTAGTTACTTATAGTGCCGTAGCAATTTTGATCTGTTTTCAGCTCTTACTTTATTGACTGACAGTAGCATCCTTAGTATGCATTCACCGTTTATTCCACACACAGTCATTCATATCTCTCTGCCTTTGCTGTGACGTGTCTCAGTAAACAGAACACCATGCCTAATATTACAAAACTCAGCAATGTAGTCACTGATTCATTTAGCTTTCTGGTAAGAAATTCAAAAAATTATCTATGAATGATCTCACTCACTTTAAGGTCAAAATTATTCAGTTATGAGCTTAAGAGAAATAATTCTAATGAAGAATTTGCAGATTTTATGAACAGAAATAGGATAGGGCTTACAGATATGGCATCACATTGTGCTCCATATTATGACCAGGGAATAAGGAATTTACAGATATGAAAGGAAGTGGTTGAAAAACTGAAGGGAGAGTCTGTAGAAACAATACATTTATAGTTATTTTTAGCTATCAAATCACCAGTCAAGTGATAGCAGTTTTGCTACAAATAGTGTTAGAAGTCTAATAAGAGAACAGTAATTTGTCTGAGTCAGATATGATTACATCTCATCTAGTCAGAACAATATGGCTAATTCTGTTTCATTTTATTATCAAGTTAGTGTGGTTATGCCTTCCTAACAATAATTTGACTTCTTTGTGAGATGACAACAAAATTGTGATCACAAAAATGTGAGCTCACTTGAATGAACTTTTTATGGGGATGTTCTCTCCTGCATACCCAATTTTAAAGGGCTATACCATACACTCACTGCTTACGCTTACCAGCTCTGAGGTCCCACTCTCTCAGGAAAGGGAGAAATCTCCAGGACACTGCAACCTCAATTGTTATCCAAAGAGCTAATGGCAGCACACTGATGAGGGTCATGGGAGTCAAACACAGGTGTGTCTCTCTTATGTGGGAGTCAAACACATGCATGTCTCTCTCATGTGGGAGTCAAACAATGGCATGTCTCTCTCATGTGGGAGTTCAACACAGGCATGTCTGTCTCATGGGGGAGTCAAACACAGACATGTCTCTCTTTCTGAAATACTTATTAGCAGGAATGCCAATCCACTTTATTTAAATATGAGACCAAACTGACCTTCTACTTCTGTGGTGTCGAAGGTATAAACTACACTTCATTCTTCTCAAAAATACAGCTGTGCAAAAATCTGCAGTTTGTATTACATTCTACAGGCAAAGTTTGTTTATCTGTTTACTCTCTGAGTAGCAGACTGCATATATAGACTGCAGCATATTAATTTTTCATTCATTTTTTTTCACACGGTATAGTGATTACTGTAAATTTATTTATTTATCATTTATTTATCATTTGTTGACCGGGAATGTCCGACTAGGTTCCACAGAGCCTGTTTTCAGCGGAGGCCCGGGGAGAAATTACCAGCTCTGAGGTCCAACTCTCTCAGGAAAGGGAGAAATCTCCAGGACACTGCAACCTCAATTGTTATCCAAAGAGCTAATGGCAGCACACTGATGAGGGTCATGGGAGTCACCACCAAAAAGGAACTGTCTAGTTAAAAAATAGATATTATTAGTTCAGATACAAAGTTCATAGGCCAGGAAGTCATGTTTCAGTTGTTACATTCTTGTGCCTAACCCATGCTGCTAATATTTCGGGAACGCCATAATTTAGTAGCAAACTCGCATGTATAAATGCGTGCCTGTTATAATGTTAACTAGAAGACCAACACATCAGAGGCCACAGGTGATCATATCTGCTGTCAGGTAGGTGTCGACAAACATTTGGTTTTAGACTGTTTCCCCATTGTTGTGGATTTTCCTTTGAATTAAAGTA
>NC_056736.1:224387495-224399995 GCF_019279795.1 Protopterus annectens | reverse complement strand
AATTTTGTTAGTCATTAGTTTCATTTTTTTCTTATTGTTGATGGAATGCATGCTAATGCCAAACCCATTGTTCTAGTCACTTTTTAACTGGGGTGTCAATACATAATTACTTCCTTGTTTCATATCTAGTAAGAAGTTAATGGTTTACAATTGGGACACTTTTTAAATATTTCTGAATTCACTTAGCTGATTCCTAGAACAACTGTTTCTGGATCAGTGAGCATGTTCTGAAGAATGAAAACTCATAGGTCATGCATGAGGCCATTTAAGGAGTCCATTCTTTGTCCCTCTCAATCACTGAAACTACACCCTATCCTACGTAAAAGGTTCAGATTGGTGCTTCTTTGAGAAATAACCTTGTTTTCTTCATGGAGTGAATTACATCATTCATCCAGCCCAATGCAAGGGAGCCATTTCCCTGTACCACTAAAACATAATTACCATTTCCCCTGGACACTAGTATTTGGTGGAATTGGAATATTCCTCACTGCAATGACCTGGAGACTCAACAACAAAAAATTATATAGCTAACTTCATCTTGTTTATTTTACTAACTACATTTAAGTCATACATGCAACAGTATCCTGTCGACGGATTTATTTATTCATTTATTTATTTTCATTTGTTAATTGATAGTTGAAGACTTGTCATAAAACACATTACAGCAGTGAAGAGGGCCAAAAAGCTTGCGAAGAAAGTAACAGCAGAAACAAAATGATTATATTGTATTATTATTAAATAAAATATTTATAAATAATAAAATAATAAATAAATAATAAATAATAATAAAATATTATATTGTATTATTATTATTATATTATATTGTTAGCTGCATGAGAATGCATACATAACTGAAGGCTACACAGACACAAAACAATGCTTTACCTTATTGCTAAAATAAATGTATGTAAAGAAACACAGTGATGGACATCCAAATTAGCATTCGCAAATCTGACTTCTGCCTACCTCCTGCTAACAAAACTTTGAATTTAATTTAGCCAGCGCCACCACTATAACACAATACAGAGTAAATAGTGTGAAAGCTGAGGAAGTAGTTGAAATGAACGTTTGATTCCCACAGATGGAAAAGCATCAGAGTTGAGAAATCTGAAGTGGTGCTGAAGAAAGCAGTAGTCCTTTCAGTAGCAGGAAACAAACTGTCAGGCGAAGAAGAAGAATGCAATGGTAATTTTTAATGTATATGGGTGTGCCTTGTGAGAAGAATGTTATTGAATAATCAAGAAATACAAACACTTAACCTTTTGTGAAGAAAAAATAATGAATCTAGCATAAAATGCATAGCTAAGTTATTATATTTACACAAAAAGGGTTTGTATACTAAAATGAAGAATATAAACTCTAATGAGAACTGAACTGCATTAGAAACAATGTGTTTAGAGTCTCTGGTGTAACATGAGAGGAGAATTTATAAGAGAATTTTAGGTATATGAGAACATTTCTAATAGTTGTATCAGTGCTTGTGGAAAGTGGAATAAGTATCTAAATGGATGCCAAGACACTTACAGAGTTAATATAATTGCCTACATATCAAGCATGTGTATTGTACAACTGTTGTTAAGTCATTGCTGTTTTAGTTTTATTAGGATATAGAAGCAGGTTGTTATAAAACCCATATATATATATATATATATATATATATATATATATATATATATATATATATATATATATATTATATTATATTGCTCGATAGTTCTTACAGCTGAATCTGCAATGAGTCTGAGAAGAAGCTTTTTGTGAGGACATCATCAGCATACATAGTGGGTTTTAAGAGAGGATAGATCTGTCTGGTTGTTTATGAGGAAGGAGAAGAAGATACATCTGAAAATTGAGCCTGGTGAGACTTCAGAAAAAGAAAAATGACTGGAGAAGACCCTACTTATCAGGTAGTCTTTGAAGCAGGTGGCAGCACAGAGGAGAAGACCAATTTAATAAGTTTGGCTGTAAGTAGTGGATGCTCAGGAAGACTGAATTCCATTTTATGATCCACAAACTATTGCACAGTAAATGATTGTCCTTATTGGCATACATAAGTGGTCATATACTGCAAAGCTTTTGTACTGTAGGAAGGTCTGCGGTTATGATGGTAAAAAGAAGAATGTGTCTAAAATTTTATTTGTAGATGTAGGATCATTCCCCCGGATTCTCGATGCCCTGCACGGCATGCATGATTAGTGCAGGAGCCCTAGCAGGCAATATGTCTGCCATGCAATCCAGGAACAGCCTGCAGGGGCGTGCACGAGAGCTCCTGCACTAATCATGCATGGACTAAGCCCTGGTATGCAAATCACCTCATTTGCAGGATAAAGTCATGCAAATGAGGTGATTATGTAATCCAGGAAGCTTGCAATAGTCCGTGCAAGACAAGTGCTATCTGCAGCAATGTACTCGGTTAGTAACTGAAGATCCGAAACAGAGCTATGACAGCTCCAAATAAAGGCTGCATATTATTGAGGAAGCATGCCAATGGCCAAGTATAAGGTTATAGCATTGCAAACAATAAAAAAAAAAAACTTTTATTTTTTTTTTTCGCCGATCTTGGCTGTGTAAGCTTAGGGCAGTGGCGCGCAAACGGGATCAGGGGGAAATAATAAAATAAACCTAAAATAAGCAGTCTAACTAAAATCAGTATTCTGCCATGCAAGTCAGTGGCAGGCAGAAGACAACCTGGCCATTGACTAATGGTTGCCAAGAGGGGAGGCTCAGTGTGAGACATTTAACAATGCATTAGCAGGCAATCCTATGCAAATGAGGGGAAGCATAGTGAATCCCAGTTTTCCCCAGCATTTGAGGCAGGTCCCAACAGTGTAAGAGTATGAATAGCTTGGTGCAAGACTAAGATATAGGTGACATCATGGGTGTGTGTGTCAGGCATACTGTAAGCAGATTGGAGCCCTGTGGCTTGGGACTGCTCCTAGCTTAGCATAGCTAAGGTAGGGGTGTGTCTAAACCTGCCTAGCATGCTTCACAAAGCCTAAGCGGGTGTGCGCGACACTCACCGGGATTTAAAGAAAAAAAAAAAAGTAAACCAGGAAATAGCAGCTCTGTGCACATTTGAACACTCTGTTTGCGTAGCGTGCCCCTGGCCTTAAACAGGAAGGCAATGGGAAGGGAAAGCAGCAGTAGTACGGTAACCAAGGAGACCTACCATAGCTGGCAGGTGAAATGTATCAGAATCAGCCAATTACACAGGCAGCAGACCAGACCAGCCCAGCGCACCACTATAAACTAAGCAAACACCTTCCCCTCTGGTTTTTCCCACACTCTACACCACCAGTGTATATAAGCAGGGAAACTTTAACAAACAAACCTATAAAATGAGAAGGGCTGCAGCAGGCAACATAGAACAATATGTGCAAGAGGCTGAGGGTGGTTAGGATGCGAATGCTGACAAACAACCCACAGTGAGGAGACGGAGAAGAGTGCACAGACCCAGGGTAACCTACCAGAGGCTACAGGAGCTAGAGATAATGCAGCGCTATAGGGTGGACAGAGATCTCCTACAGCAAATTGTTGAGCTGTGCCGGCCACACCGGACACACCAAACTGACAGAGGGGAACCCATCCCAGTAGATACCAAGGTATGTGTAGGCCTAGGTATACTAACCACAGGTACCTCCCAAAGCACAACTGGGGATATCATGGTGATCTCACAGGCATCGGCATCCAGAGTATTCCACCAGTTCCTGGATGCCATGTCAGCACATGCCAGTGAGCACATATATTTCCTCAACGCATGTGAGGTGTTGACCAGCAATATGTGACTCTTCCTCCAAATAGCAGAATACCCTGGGGTAGTGGGTGATATAGACTGCACTCACATATGCATCAAAGCACCACCTGGTGAGCAGGGTAGGGTCTACATCAACTGTAGAGGCATCCCCTCCATCAACTGCCAGGTCATATGTGATGCCCAGGGCATTAATATGAATGTGTGTGCTGGCTGCCCTAGAAGCTATGACGATTCACACATATGGCATCTGGCACAGCTGTACCAGAGATTTGCCAATGTGGACATCCCCTACGGTCACCTAGTGGGGGATGCTGTGTACACACTGGAGCTGTGGCTGATAACACCCATCAGAAACGCACACAAATCTGAACAACAATGCCATAATGAGGCACACGCACAGGCCAGACATATAATAGAGCATGTGTTTGGGATGCTCAGGACATGGTTCTAGTGTCTGGACACATCTGGTGGAGCCTTGCAGTATGTACCAGCTACATGTACCCAAATTGTTATGGTATGTGCTATGCTACACAATATGATCCTGTGGGAACAGCTGCAGCAGGAACAACATGGGGCAAGGCCACAAAGCCCCCCACCAATGCCAAGGCCTGAACAGGCACAGAGTGACTCGGAGGAGGAACAATCTGTGCCTGCCCCAGTAGGTAGAAGGAGGCATGCCCAGTATGCCCTGGCCTTGGCAAAGAGGCAACGCATAGCACATGCACTGACACAGTAGGGACTCAGGGAATTACACCTCTCTCTGACTCGCACATACAGTAAAAGAGATGCCAAACATGACACTACCTGTGCTCAACCATGTATAGGGAGTGTGCTATGTGCATCCGACTTAGGCAGCCCTTCCGCACCATCCACAAGTCTGGCACACCCTCAAGGTAAGTCAATCAACCTACCAATTGCCAAATGGAGTAGAATGTGTTGTTACCTGTAGCTATGGTATGGATGCGAACATGCAAGGGAATTGGGTGGCCAAATGTTATAGCAGCAGACAGTAGACACCCATAGTGGCACCATGACATCTGTACCACATACTGGAGTCACCATAGTAGCCAGTGCTACACTGGGTGACAAAACTCCCTGTAGGAAATGGGCTGAGTGACATGTGAGTCCATGAGACCCACACATGCCAGGTAGGAAGGTTCACATACCCAACAACAGTCTCAGCCAGCAGGACAGGTGTAGACAAACCCAAACAGAGCCTGTGCCATGGCCCCTGAATAATGGCTATGGTTAACCCCCCCTCCCAGGCCTACACAGACAGACCACAGCAGGGCAGGAAGTGGGATGTTAGTTCTGAAGGGTAGGAAGTCAGACAATAATATGTAGGGCAACCAAGCCATGATCTGTAGTACACTGGTATGCCTCTAGTCAGCATGATAGTTAACAATACCAAATGAAATGGAGTACTTGACATACTAGTACAGTCATAGCAAATGTGTGCAAGTGTCACATGTGCCCCCCCACATCCTACATAGCAATGTAATAACAGTCAGGTGTGCCCCCCCCCACCCTGTGTAGAAATGTAGAAATAGTCAGGTGTGCACCCCCCATCCTACATAGTAATGTAATAACAGTCAGGTAAACCCCCACCACTCCTGCGTAGAAATGTAGAAACAGTCAAGTGTGACCCCCGCTATGCAAAAATGTAGTAACAGTCAAAGCCAAATGCTCCATGGATACCCTGCAGAGACAGCATGCTACCTGTCGCTGTACAATACAAAGGTCACCACTGCAGCACAAACTATCTGGACACGATCCACACATTCAATCCAGACGGCCATGCTGGGCAAGCTCACACACTTAGAGAAATGAAGGCAATGTCAGTCAACAACATACTGAAAGGTCATGTCATACTGGGCATACTCACACACTTGAACACATGAAGGCCATGACTGCAAACTCCAGTGGACCAGACATATCTGGCAGTTGCAGTTGTTATTGCGGACACACATCAGTATGCACCACTCATGCCTTGCACACACAGTGGATAGGAATACAGGCATATATGTCAAATCAACACACTATAATAAGCCAAAGGTAGATGTACATAGATGTGTGGAATAGGGTGACTGTGACAAGGAGCCATCCAGGCCTGTCCCACCCAGCACACAGCCAGAGGGCCCCAAGCACATGAGGTGCAGATGTCACTCACTGCAGATACTAGTCACCAGTATCTGTCAGCATTACAGACTATGTGGTGCACATGCCAGCTGTGCAACATGACTATACAAGGAAGTTGTCATCTAGCAGCTGTATACACATACCTGTGACATATGACCGCGTGTGGGCCTGCATGTGGTGCGTCAACCCCTAGATGAATGGGTTATGACCCAAGCACACACTGCCCTCCCCATAGCCCTACTATGACAAGCCTGCTGAGGTCCTACAATGTGAAATACACCTTTGGGAGAGTAGTAGCCCAGTAATCTCTGTAGCGTGTCCTGTAACTGCGTACTGCTATAGTGTGATAAAGTACTTAGATAGGAGCTCTGACCCCAGACTTGGCAACTGTGAGGGTACGTGTCTGACTGTGTAGAGAGCAATACTTTTTAGGGTACTCACACACCTTACAGATCATATATTCAACTTTGGCAAGGATGCTGATGTCATCCAATGTGATATACACCTTTGGGGAAGAAGTACTCTATTAATCTCTACGGTTCATGCTATAACTGCATAGTGCTGTAGTATAATAAACTAATAATGTAGGAGTTGTATTCCCAGACTTTGTAAGTGTGAATGTTTGTGCGTGTTCCTTTGTCAGAGTAGAAAGCAATGTTTTTGAGGCCATTCACAGGCACTACAACCTCCATCACCATACTTTGGCATGTCTGCTGACATAATCAACTGTGAAAAACACCGTTGGGGTAGAAATATCCCAGTAAGCTCTGTGGCGTGTGCTATAACTGCATAATGCTGTAGTTTGATAAAGTAGTTAGGTAGGTGCTCCAACCCCAGCCATGGCAAGTGTGTGTGTGTGTGTGTGTGTGTGTGTGTGTGTGTGTGTGTGTGTGTGTGTGTGTGTGTGTGTCTGTCTGTGACTGTGTAGAGAGCATTGCTTTTTAGGGTACTCACACTCCTTACAATTCATATACTCAACTTTGCCAAGGCTGCTGATGTCACCAACCTAGAAATAGACCTCTGGGAAGGTTGTAACCCAAAAATCTCTGTAGTGTGACCTGTAACTGTGCACTGCTGTAATGTGGTAAAGTAGTTAGGTAGGTATTCTAACCCCAGACATGGCAATTGTGTGTGTGTGTGTGTGTGTGTGTGTGTGTGTGTGTGTGTGTGTGTGTGTGTGTGTGTGTATTTGTGTGTGTCCGTCTCTGATTGTGTAGCAAGTAATGCTCTTTAGGGTACTCACACTCCTTACAATTCATATACTCAATGTTACAATTCATATACCAAATGTCGCCAAGGCTGCTGATGTCACCAAACTAGAAATACACCTTTGGGAAGGCTGTAGCCCAGTAATCCCTATAGCGCATCCGGTAACTGCATACTGCTGGGGTGTGGCAGTTCTGGATATTTTGTGTGTGTTCCAATGTCTGTGTATGGAGCAATGCAGTATAGGCTAGTCACACTCAATACATTTGAAATGCCCTACTTTGGTAATCCTGCTGATGTCATCCATTGTGAAATACACCTTTGCGGAAAGAATTCTCTAATATTCCCATGGTGCATCCTATAACAGCTCTATGCTGTAGTGTGATATAGACCTTGGTCATGTCTTTTATACCCACACATGTTGGTTGTGGATGTTTTGTGTGTCTCACTGTCTGCATATTGAGCAATGCATTTTAGGCTACTCACTCGCAGTACATTTGAAATGCCCTACTTTGGCAATCCTGCTGATGTCATTCCTTGTGAAATATACCTTTGGGGAAGGAGCTCTCAAGTAATCCCCATGGTGCATCCTATAACAACTTCATGCTGTAGTGTGATATTAACCTCAGTCATGGGTTCTATACCCACACATGTCAGTTGTGGATGCTTTGCGTGTGTCTCACTGCCTGTACATTGAGCAATGCATTTTAGGCTACTCACTCGCAGTACATTTGAAATGCCCTACTTTGGTAATCCTGCTGAAGTCATTCATTGTAAAATAGACCTTTGGGGAAGGAGTACTCCAGTAATGTCCGTGGCACATACTATAACTGTGTAGTGTAATAACCTAGTTAGGTAGGGGATCTACTTCCACACATGACATGTGTGTTTGTAACTTGTATCCTGTGTAGAGTTGAGTGTGTGACACCTGTGGTCAATGTGGAGTGGATTTTGCATATTTCTTATATGGTGGCCCTACGATATATCACAATGTCAACCATACTGGGATAACAGATGTTAAATAGGTGAGAGGCTGGGATGCAAAGCCATACCCATACATGTGACATCAAGACTAGACAATCACAGTTACCAACCCCAGTATTACCCAGAGCACACTATCAATCCATGTCTCATACACACACATGTCTAGGCAACAGCCAATATGTGGGTAGTACACTGCATATTGGCCACCGATAGTAACTATGGAGTGATAGCAGTGGGGTACAGAGGGCATGTCACCCTGCCCATCTGTCCAATATGCACATACATGCAGACAGTGCACCTCCCCCATGTTCCCCAATGGACACCTGCACCACCTGTGTTGCCATCACATGTGACCCACAATAGACATACCATGCTGACAAATTGCCCCGTATGGACAGATGCCACTGACACCAGAGAATGCTGTTAGCATGCTATCAATGTCAGTGCAGGGTAAACCTGCTGCCCATTACCAGTATCTGCCACAGGTGTAGCAAGACTGGCACATCTGATGACAATCTGTGTTCACAACATGGGTCAGACACCCCAGGTACAGTTCCACATGTCACTGTACATGCATGTGGGAGGTGTGCACATCCTAGACACCATCCATGTCATGGAGTAAGGAACACATACATGGCAGGGGATGCACAGCATTGGCCACACAGAATAGCAACCCAGGTGACTGGATGGAGGATACAATACCCACCTGTGTGTGCAAATGCAGAAATGACAGCCCTGAGCCACAATGCAGACCATTGTCATGTGGCCTGATGGCAAGGTATATCCATCACCTACCCTTGTATAGCCTGCTGGCACAGTTGACCACCACACCCATGCATGTCAGTACTGGCATCCAGTGTGTGCGTGTGTGTGTTGTATGGTGCGTATGCCCACATCCACACTCACTACAACCCCCCTGGGCATACTGAAGCATGCTGTCTGATGTCTGACACCTCCTCATAATCTTTGCCCATACGACCTCCGTATGACCCATGTGGTGCATGTGATACCTGCACATTGATATGTTGTGGCAATCCCACTAGTGATGAGTTGTACTCCTGACCCTGCCAAGTATGTCAATGTGTGTGCATCCCTGTGAGAGTGTGGCTATGTTGACGCTGGCACCTGTTCATGCGGACAGGCAAGTGTACGTCACCTACTGTATATCTACCATATCCCTGTTGCAGATGTCACTCACCATCACATATATGTTCTGAGTGCTCCACGGCAGGTTACCCATGTGGCACATCCAATAACTGCATTGAACTGTGATAGCACTACATAGCTGTCAGGGGTTTGATATCTTGTGCTGGTAGGTGTGTGACACAAACTTGCTTCAGTTTTACTCTCTCGCCCCTCCCTGACATGTATTTGCCTCTGTCTGCCTCCCCCACTCCCTCTCTGATGGATGTGGAGACTCACACCTGCTTTGCTTAGGCAGCAGCATGTGTATTTTAAGTGATGCTCATGATCAGCTGATGGCCTCTGCATGAATTGCAGCCATCCCCTAGCTGATTGTATGTGGAATAGCTGTGGTAACATTCTCATAGCCAATTGCATGGAAACACACTCCAATATCTAGGAACATCATGGTGGTGTTGGCCCTTTTCATTCACTGTGAGCAGGAACTATATCTGTTGTTTGGCAAATAGCATCTCAGATGGATTGGGGATTTACCTGTAACAATGTACACTGTGGAAAGAGGGCAACAAACAGGAGGGGGATGTACCTGACTGACTACAGACTATAAGTGCTGCTATACAGCATTTGGAGTAATGTTGGTTTAACATTGGCATGGCTGTCGTACATGTCGCAATACCTGCCATGTCAGTTCCATGTATATGAGGAATTCCCATCTGCAGGGTCATCTGCAGACTGGGCAGTGTTGTGCCTTTGGTTTCATGTGTTATCCATGGAGCATCTATGTGTGGAATGCAGAAGGTAGTGTGAGGATTGCAGTCTGTAGGTAGTGAAGGCCGTGACAGTTACTGACTTCATATCCCTACTAGGACATATGTTGCAACAAACCTCGTTACAATGGTAAATGTATGAGGTTATCACAACATCATGTCTATATTGGCCCTGTGTATGTGCTGTCAGCCACACCTCTGTCAACCTTTATACATATGTCGTGCATGAAGTGGTGAATATGTGCTGTACACCATAAATAGTGTAATCATATCTGATAACAAGCCAGTGATATATCTGATTGCTACACATGTTATGTACAGTAGAGATTATATTTCATGACATAACCTGGACATTCTGTGGATATTTGTACAGTACTGAGGTCTGTGTAGTTATGGTGAATGTTGGCAGTGTGTGTATTGTTAATATGTACTGTAGCCTGTGTACAGACTGTGGTAGATGTCATTGTTCTAGTTCCCCTTCTATCTGATGTTACCTGCTGCTGCACTGTATGATACAATTTTAGCATACATGTTTGTAGGGCCATAAACACACATGTCCCATACCACAGACAGCCATCAGACCAAACTGTGTAGCAGCCCAGTATATGTAGGGTCATTCTGTGAGTGGCACATATGAGGATGGTGTTGAATAGATAGTCCATATGCTGTAATATTATGCTAGCTTACCATATGTGGCTGTGGCTGTGTTCACATTGGTTGTGGTTATGCACTTTCACACAGGTGTATCTTACCCTGTGCTCTGACATGCCTGTGTAACCTGCTATATATGCAGGTACATGTGCATTCCCCCTTAGGAGATGTAGGCCAGTGTTGAGCCAGTCCACCTGTAGCCTGCATAGTGCATTATTACATGCCTAGCAGCTTAATGTACTTTCCCAGTGAGATGTCACATGCAGATACTTGCAAGATGTACTGCTGCTGGGCCCCCTTAACAGTCATGTATGTCAGACAGAGCAGTGGGATGCTGTACATATATATGTCAATATCTAGAGGGTAGTATGTGTCCATGGCACCCCTGTACCAGCAATCATTCTGTGTCAGGCCAGATGGGAGTGGGTGAATGCAAAACCTATGGTGGCAAATGTATACCAGTTGTTATGTGTGTTATACCCATCTACATGGCTGTCGACATCCATATTGTCAGGCCTGGTACACATGTTGTGCGCTAAGGGATTATGCGCATACCTCTGGACTGTACAGGGTGTGTCTGAAGTTCCACGTATATATTGGCCAATATCTCTGCTGCACTCCACAGGGGAATGACATGCTAGTGGCAGTACTTTACAATGATTTCCTTAGGATGTCTGTCAGTCACCAGTGGCACACATGTTATAAGCAGATGTGACCTTCCACACACACCATGTCTGTGAAGACAATCCCAATGACAGTAGCAATAGTCTACTAATATACCTGCTATACATACCTGACATACCCTTGCACTATGACTTTGTGACTATAGGGGCTGGGGTAGGGCTACATTCCATGTCCAGGACAAATAGTGGAAATATATGTGCATATACATATCCAGATAGCCATATATATGATTACACATATGTACTACTTCAAGTTACCAGTGTCATGGTAACCACCCACTATAAATCCCTACAACATGTGGGCATGGCCCCTTTACATTTCCTGTGTGATGGACATCCTTCCTGTGTGTGGGCATCAGTGTTACAGACAGCAGGTAGCAATACCTCTTACAGGAGAACCTGCACACTCAGGGCGGCCACATATTTGTAGGAGGATCAGGAACTACAGACAGACTGTGAGTAGAGTTGTGTTATGCTTTGTATAGTACTGGTGTTAAAGTATGTGTGTGTGTGTGTGTGTGTGTGTGTGTGTGTGTGTGTGTGTGTGTGTGTGTGTGTGTGTGTGTGTGTGTTATAGCTCACTACTGTGGGCCTATCCTCTTGCTGGACAGAGGTACACCTATCATGTGTTGTATGTCCACCACACAGGTCCTGTGGCAGATATTACACTGGCAGTGTGTGTGTTGAGTGCTATCAGAACATGGCTACATCCATTTCTGTTTCTAACCTGAATTCCCTGACTAAGGGTATGTTGCAGACTATCCAGTAACACCAGCAACTTGCTTAGTGTATGGCAACAGTGTTCCACATATGTTCCATCCTCTGTCCTCCATCTACATACCAAGCTTTGCACATATATCATGCTGTTGGGGGTTGTTCTGTAGTGGGCTGTGAGTATATCACACTGCCATTGCTGCCTTTAGTCCACTGCTGTTGTATCCACCACGCATACAGTGGGCCTGGGGCCATATGTGTGTGGGCGTCACCTACACAATACATGTGTGCCCTTATTCACTCCAGAGGCCAGTGTATGTAACAGTGGTATATGGCCCTGTATTATTGAGTCTAGGTGTGGAGCACAATAAATGATCTAGGCTGTTACAAAATATGGGGGTATCAGAGGTGAGCTGCTGCAAGGTATCTGGATGTACAATACCGTATACTTCACCTATA